>NW_027526295.1:94143082-94220037 GCF_048455015.1 Haemaphysalis longicornis
AGGTCGTGGGTTCGGATCCCACCTGGCGGGCATTTTTTCTTCACTTTCTTTCTTTCTTTCCAAATTCTTAATCTGTTTCAATGATCTACCACATCCTCCCCTTTGCTTTCCGAGGTTTTCTCGACTGCCAACCCTTATTTCTGTGTTATTTTCAACGAGCCCCTCATTTCCTATTCTGATTCGCTACATGCATAGCGAGGGCCTCTGTTCTGGCAGTCTTGTTGCCAAAGGGAGCTTAAGAGGGTTCAAAGCTGGTCGACCACTCTGGACATGTCGTAGACACTCGAGTCACGACCCGGGGGTTAAAAAGAAGGTCCCCTTCACCCCGATTAGTCCGAATGGCGCTGGCTACCACCCCCAAGCACAGGAAACAAACATACCTAACATAAATACCCCAGAAAGTGAATGGGAAAATCGCCCCGCCGGTAGCGTAGTGGTTATCGCACCAGACCGGTATTCTGGAGGTCGTGGGTTCGGATCCCACCTGGCGGGCATTTTTTCTTCACTTTCTTTCTTTCTTTCCAAATTCTTAATCTGTTTCAATGATCTACCACATCCTCCCCTTTGCTTTCCGAGGTTTTCTCGACTGCCAACCCTTATTTCTGTGTTATTTTCAACGAGCCCCTCATTTCCTATTCTGATTCGCTACATGCATAGCGAGGGCCTCTGTTCTGGCAGTCTTGTTGCCAAAGGGAGCTTAAGAGGGTTCAAAGCTGGTCGACCACTCTGGACATGTCGTAGACACTCGAGTCACGACCCGGGGGTTAAAAAGAAGGTCCCCTTCACCCCGATTAGTCCGAATGGCGCTGGCTACCACCCCCAAGCACAGGAAACAAACATACCTAACATAAATACCCCAGAAAGTGAATGGGAAAATCGCCCCGCCGGTAGCGTAGTGGTTATCGCACCAGACCGGTATTCTGGAGGTCGTGGGTTCGGATCCCACCTGGCGGGCATTTTTTCTTCACTTTCTTTCTTTCTTTCCAAATTCTTAATCTGTTTCAATGATCTACCACATCCTCCCCTTTGCTTTCCGAGGTTTTCTCGACTGCCAACCCTTATTTCTGTGTTATATATATATATATATATATATATATATATATTGTAATATACGTCAATCCCCGAATGAGCATCTAGCACGGGTCAACAGCTGTCATCACCGGTGCGTGATCGCGCGGCTCGAGTCGACGGTTTTGCCTCTTGATCCCGGTCCAGCCGACTCTGTCTTCTTTCCAATAAACCCCTTTGCACTGGCTGCTTATTCATTACAATACAATAGAATCTCCATTTCACAATATATATATGTATATATACATATATATATATATATATATATATATATATATATATATATATATATATATATATATATATATATATATATATTTATATATATATATATATATATATATTACACTAAAATTGTTTCGAGCACGGTAAACAAAGAGAACAGATCTCATAATGTTTCGGCCGAGGGACCGGCCTTCGTCAGATACAGTGATGGCATTTGTCGTACAGCTTATATATGTTTCAAAACTACAAATCATCAGCAAAAAAGTAAAAGCAGCTACAGCAGTTGAATGGGGAAAGGAAGGAAAAGGAAAGAGGCAAACACAAGATAGAGGCACTTGTCTCAAAGCATTACATAGACACTATGATGCCCAGAATTATCAATAAAGGTTTTCTGGACGATGTCTGTGCTTATACAGAAGCAAGGCTATCTTTACAAGCTTGTGTTTATAAACACCAAGAACACGAGCAACGACCCTTAACAGCGATAACATGAACAATTGCCTATGAATATTCAGTTCAACAGCAGAACGCAGTGTTATCACATTACTGCGTGTTCAGGCAGCTTAATTTTCCTGGTCTTTCGTTTAAACCAGATGCTAAGGTGTTAAATTTGTAAATTAGGAATTACTCGCGAAATTCTCTATCATTGTGGGTACGAAAACCAGATTGAAGGATGGTTGCTTTGATATGATCAAAGGAACGGCCTGTAACGTTCACGTGTTTGGATAGCGGAAGATGCGGAAGGGAGGTTACATGTGCACTGTGGTTATTGAAACGCAGTCTAAACGATAGAGCCCTTTGACCAATTTATTGCAGGTGGCAAAGAGAACATTCTAACATATAGATTACATTTTCACTGTCATAGCAAAGATCGCTATTTATTTTTAGGCAGTACTTCGAGGCTGAACTGGTAACCGATCGGGTAGTAGTGATATGTGCGCGAACCTTCCAACGGGGCTTGTTGCAAGGATGGCACCCAGATGGAGCGACACGTGTGTTTTTTGATGAAGTTAAAATATCACGAAGGTTTCTAGCTCTGCGGTATACTACTCGTGGCGGTTCGGGAAAAATTTCTTGCAGCCAATCACTCTGCTTGAGAATATTGTAGTGTTTACTTAAAATGTTCCAAATGTTAGGCATGGACGCGTTTTACGTAACCACGAGGTTAGTTTTTTCGGGGGGTGAAGGCCGCGCTTGAATATCGAGGAGGTCATTGGGGTCAAGAGCATCGGCGTGCCTAAATGCGTCGTCAAGAATTTCGGCAGGGTACTTTTGTTTAGTGAGGGTGTCGCGAAGTTGTAGGCAGTTGGGCTCGAAGCCAGATTGCTTAGAACAATCTCTTTTGAAACGGATGGCTGACTATAGGGGATACTAGTTTTGCAATGCTTAGGGTGGCTACTGTCAAAATGAAGGTACTGTTGCCTGTCGGTTGGCTTGCGGTAAATTTTAGTCCCGATTGCACCGTTGTCTACAATCAAAGTAACGTCAAGAAAATTGATGGTTGACTGGGGAAAAGAATGGGAAAAAGAAATAGAAGGGTGAGCCTGATTAAAATCATTAATGAAAGACAAAAGAGCGGCCTCGCCGTGTGTCCAAATTAAGAAGATGTCGTCAATGAAGCGTTAATAGTACAGAGGTTTAAGAGCACAACTGGCTAGAAATTCGTTCTCAGGCAAGCCCATGAAGATATTAGCGTAGTTAGGATCAATGGCGGTGCCCTTTGATGTACCACTAACCTGGACGTAATGGATTTCATTGAATTCAACATTATTTAGCTCTAATATCAGGCGCAAAAGAGTAGCTAAAGTTTGGCTGTCCAAGGTCTTATTGATATCTGATATCTCGTATGATAGTAGTACAGATCGGATGCCGTCGGTATGCGGTATGTTAGTATACAGAGACGCCACGCCTAAGGTAACCAAGAGGGCTCCTTCGGGGACCTCAACAGAACTGATATCAGACAAGAAAAGATTGGTGTCTTTAACGTATGAAGCAAACCTTGCAGTAATGTGGTTGATTTCAGTATCGACAAAACTGGGGATATATTCGGTTACAGTTCCTATTCCGGAGACGATTGGACGGCCAGGATTACCATGTTTTATGTATCTTCGGTAGGAGGTAGAAACGGCTTGCGACGGGGCTTAGAGTAATAAGAGGCCTGAATAATGAGCTATCCAACTTTTTTTCGGATGCGAGCGTGGTTAGCGTACTTGTTATGAGAGACTTAAAATGTTCAGTTGGGTCTTCATCCAAAAGTTTATAAAATGACTCATCGTTAAGTTGCCTCATCGCTTCTTTAAGATAGTTTGTTTTATTTAGCAATACTACCGCGCCCCCCTTATCTGCAGGCTTAATGACTATGCTGTCACGGGACTCTAGTTTTTTTATTGCTGAGGGTTCCTTTCGGTTGAGGTTACGTTTGAAACAGGCTTGATTGCGGGATGCTTCTAGGACGTCTCGCTGTACTGCGTTAATGTACAAATCTAGACATTTGTCACATTGGGTGGGAGGCGTCCAGCGCTTACACGAAGGAACTGCTTTGGATGTATGGTTAGAATCATCTCTGCCATAAAAATATTGTCGTAGTATTAAACTGCGGGCGAAGTTATCTAAGTCTTTCATTATTTCGAATTCACTGAATCCGCCTGTGGCTGGACAGAAACTGAGTCCGCGTGACAGCACACTTTTCTCCTCGTCTGACAACACAGTTGATGACAAATTTACGATACAGCTAGGCGCAATTGAAGACTTCAGGTGTTACATTTAACAGTTATCCTGAGGAAATTCCAGAAATGCAGGGCAATGGTACACCATCACGTAAAAGTTTCTTATGCTTCGTCGCTTGAATTTCGCGTATCTTTTTCTGCTCGTAAGCCGTTAGAAGCGTTTTTTTGTCAACACTGAAGTTTTGAAAAGAAAGAAGTTGTGTTTCCTTGTTGCGCAACCGACTTAAAGGAAAACTCTTGATGCTTGATGATGATGCGCATAAGGTCGAGAGAAGCGTTTTTTAACACATTATTCTATTGGGACAGATTATAACTTGACATATTGTCTACAACTGGTTTGATTGATAATTTCAGACATTTGGGCACCATAGAAGCCTCTAAGTAAGTGCGTAAAGTTACGATATGCTGGTTGCAACGAATACGCTGTTCAACGGCTGTCCTAATTTTCAAGTAACCACTAGAAAGCATGGCATCTTCTGCAGTACAATTAGTCCTGGACTCTAGTCACTTTGAATCGTTTGATTTTGGCACTCCAAAATATCTCTGACGCAAGTCGTAACGGGGAACTCCAGGTCCGGTACAAAGTGGGGATGAAGATCTCGGGGTGTTGCTGCGGGCACCCAAACATGGCCCATGAGGATAGGAAGGCAATGAGGAGGGGTCCTGATTCATCGCCGCAACCGTAGTCATAGCCATCGTCGATGTCGCCGTCATCGTTGTCTTTGTAGCCGCAAACATCGTTGTTGCCAACGTCGTCGTCGTTTGAGTGGCTCAGTGCCGTAGTCGAGCGGCCAGAGTCGAGCGGCTCTCGTTACTTTTCAGGAATTCATTTTTTTATTTACCCTTTTCTCAGAGTCAAACATTCAGGGTGTATTTTATTTTTCCTAATGTATTCGCCAGCATTACACGTTGTAAACGTTTTATTTATGCGTATTTGGTGTGTGTTTGGTCCTCTATTTCTTTCTGTATACAGTCCCCCTCTGTGCCGTTCTTGAAACTCACCGTTCAAAAGAACTCACCATTACTTAGTTTCAGATACAATTGATTCTTGTTTATTGTTTGGGGTACATATAGTTCAGTTTGTTATCATTGCTCAGACTCTTTATTAATTGTTTAAGACGGAGTACTCGGCGCTCATATTTGGCGTCAAACCACTCTAGTATTTCTATACAGAAAAAAGACCCACCGATGAGCAATGAGCGTATGCTGTACTCGAAAAACAGCTTCGCGGCCCTGCCGGCTTTCTCCACTGCAGTCATCCAGCTGAGGCAACGTGATGTTTGATAAAGTGTGTGTTTACACCGACGATGATGACGGTAACTTTTAACCAAAAGCTTTACTAATCTCGACGAGTAATTTGGCTGTCGCGGTGGATTTGACCCTCATTTGACCGCAGCTCCGTATCATCTGACTCGCCGGGCCGAGCTCAGCAGAAAGCCGTATTCGCTGCTCCCGCCGCCTATGCTGGCTTTGCCATGAATAATGTAACAGGAACAGGGAAGAGGCCGACGAGGGGCCGGGCAGCAGCCAGAGGAGGAGGAAGAAGAGGAGGTAAAGGAAGATAACCGGACTGTTTTTTGTCTACTTAGTGAAGTCGACCCAATAAAAGGGAACGTTACATTTGGAGGAGTCGACTATTCCAAACAATGTGAGTGTTGTTCGATCTGACTCAACGTGAAGATGGTCGTCTGGTGGTCAAGGGCTTCCAAGAGGACGGGGATGATGCGACCGTGATCCTCCTAGAAAAGGTCAGCACACCTGACTTCACATCTTTCCTTGCCACGAATGCTAAACTGACGCTAGACGAGTTAGCGCTGAAGAGTAACATCAAGGTGAACATGCGCGCCGCTGGTTTTCAAGCTTGGGTGATTAAGCCAAGTGAATCGGTGAACGCAAGGTCAGACCATCCAGAGGGACTCACGCGTATCATTGAACACATTTTGCGTTTGCAAGAACAAAAACTTCAGCAGCAACAGCAATTTATGTCTTTCATAGAATTGAGTCGTGATCCGTCCCGGTACAGACAGGAAGTTAAGCCTCATTGTTTTGATGGTACCCCATCAAGTCTAGCGGCATGCATTCAGTTCTACGAATACGCGTGCTCCAACTATCACAGGATAACAGACTCTGATCGGATAAATAACGTACGAGTACACCTTTCGGGGAACACGAAGTGGTATCAATTGCGGATGACAGGGAACGCTGACAAACCCTGGGCTGACTGGCGAGCTAGCTTCATCCGCGCATTCGACTTGAACCCCGTTGACTGTTTCTTCAAACACAAGGAGGGGGCGTTGGTGGATTACTTCTACGAGAAGCCAAGACTCCTGAAGCTTGCCGATCCTAATCTCCCCGAGTCGTCCATTGTACCACTCATCGTCCATGGTATGACGAAAGCCGTTCAACGCCAGGTTCTTTCAAGGGCTCCTACCACAGCGGAAGTACTCCTCCATGCGCTGAGGGACGTCTGCGTCGACCTTCTGCCACCAATAGGCCAGACGCGACAGTACGACACTGCTCGGAATGCCATACTATAGGTCGGCACGCCGAGTGGTGCTCATCAGCCAAAAAACGAATAAAAGAGGGTGATCGGTCCCACCCAAAGAACCCAAGCGAGACTGTGCACCTAATTAAATCTGAGTTCAATTTGCTGTATGAACCAATGTATGTCAGCGGGCGACTAGAAAACGTTTTTGTGGACACCGTAGTATCAGTGAGCATCATGATGACAGGACTTGTTTAGCCGGACGACATATTTCCTGGTAGGGTTGTCCAGGTACATGGCTACGATGGGACTGCTAGGGTGCCTAATAAATGAACGCGCGTCGAAGTCGAGTATTAGGGAAGTAAAGTACTCGTAGAAGCATTACTAATAGACGTCGCGAAGTTTAATTTCATCCTAGCCCGTCCTGACATGAAGAGATTGAGGCTCAGCCTTTCTTGGAAGGATGAGGTGCTCGTTGACCATCCCACTGAAACGATATGCGCGTAGACAAAGCCGTCCATCAGGCAGGTCACGAATAGCGAGAACGTCTGTTCACAATATCCCGAACTTTTGTGTGTAGGCGCTTATCCGCCAGCCGCAGTAGTCATGGAAGTGCCGTTTCAACTGCGCGATGTTACTGCTGTACGAAAAAAAACCATATGGCATGTCCTACGAAAGAAAGAAGTGGCTAAAAACTCAACTGCAAAGTCTGCTGGAGTATCGTATCATCCAACCTTCCATATCAACATTTGCGTCACCTATTACAACGGTTATCAAGGACTATGGTACACATAGGCTGTGCACAGACTACAGGCTTGTGAATCGCCACACTGACCTGTTCCTGTACCCAATGCGAAGAATAGACGACATCATCAATGAAACCGGCACTTGCTTTTGGTTCTCTCGAGTCGATCTGTGCAAAGGGTATTGGCAAGTACCACTTCAGGAGGAATACAAGCACTTCACTGCATTCGTGACTACTTTTGGTACATATGAGTACCACAGACTCCCCTTCGAATGGAAGAATTCTGGAGGATGGCTCCAGAAAATGATGGACACTATCCTACAAGAGTTCACTGCACAATTTTGTGGAGTGTACGTCGACGACATAATAATGTATTCCAGGAGCAGAGATGAGCACATATCACATCTCTCACAGGTGCTATACGCCCTTAGTAAAGCTAAAATAAGCATTAATTTCAAGAAGATTGAGTTTTTTAAACATTCCGTTATTTTTCTGGGAAGAGTTTTTGATGGAAAGACGAAACGCACGAAAGAGGAATCCGTCAAGCGAATTTTACAACTATGCAAGCCCCACGATGTGCATTCTCTACGCGTCTTCCTAGGACTCGCCAGCCACTTCAGGGCATTCATCAAGCATTACGCCACTAATTCGAAACGCCTAACAGCATTGACGCAGAAAGATGTTCTCTTTTAATGGACCAAGGAATCCGACAGCGCATATCAGGAGCTTACAAAGACAATATCGTCGGACCCAGTGTTGACGCTCCCAGATTTCACCAAACCGTTTGAACTCACCACAGATGCTTCGCATTACGGAGCCGGGGTGATTTTGTACCAAAGAGATGACAACAAATCACCGAAAAGACAGCTCAGGGCCGTTGGTTATTATTATTACACATTTACCAAGGCAGAGATTAATTATGCTACCACCGAAAAAGAGGACCTGGCGGTAGTGATGGCGCTACGTTACTTCCGAACGTACTGGGAGGGCCGACGCTTCAGATTATTCAGAATCAAGCCTTGACCTATATACTGAATTTGTCCCATCCAAAAGGGTTACTGTCCAGGTGGGTCAGTGAACTGCAGCGGTTTGCATTTGACATTGCTCACAGACCAGATGACAAGCTACCGGACGCCGATGCCATGTCACGACTCCACATACCTGCCCCATGTGATGATCACCACGTGAGCGCGCTCTTATGGGATGGAACTGAGGCGATGTCGCTGAAAGATGGTCGTTTACAGGTACCGAAGACTACTGTACAAAAATTCTTGGCTCTTTACCATGATCCACCTCACTCTGGCGGACATGACGGATTTTGGCGCACATACTGGAAAATCAAGCAAAGATTTCATTGGAACACCATGAAGCAAGACATCTCTGAATACGTACGGACCTGTCACCAGTGTCAAAACGGCAAGGCCAAGTTCAAACCCAGAGGTAGTGCACTGATCACCGCAGAACATTCCAAAGAACCACTCGCAACGATCCACCTTGATTTCGCGAAGCTCAGAAAAAAAGACCGAGGGAAGAGCCAGTACGCAAGCGTTCCTACTGGCAATTGATGAGTGCACACGAATGGTCACGTGTAAAGCCGCAAAGGAAGATGAAAGGAGCGTCATCTCTCTCTTGAACCAGGATATGTTTAAGCACACCAAAACAATTGTGGCCGACAACGGACCAGCCTTTCGGAGCGAGCAGTTGAAGAATTGGGCTCTCCAGCGCGATGTGAAGCTGTGTTTCTCAGCACCGTATCACCCTGAAGCCAACGGGTTAGCTGAGAGCCCTATACGTGACATCAAGCAGTTCATTTCCCTCTATTCAGATTTCAAATGGGGCTGGAATTCTGCTCTAGAAGCCGCTGTTGCACACCACAACCACTCGCACACAGAAGCTTTAGGATGCAGTCCATACTTTGCATATTGTCACCAAGCCAAGGACGACGCAGTTGTCTTGGAGGAGAAACAAGTCTATTGGAGCGAGCTTGTGCTCCCCTAACAACTCAAAAGAATACAGAGGCGGCGAAGCAGCGGTCAACAAAGTGACTAGCACAGGCGGGTGTCGTCGAATGAATACCGCGCCGTCTGCTCTGCAGGCTTTTATCTTTCGGCGCAAGTGTTTCTGGAAACGTCTATTCACATCCAGAACATTGTAGATCACAGAAGATTATTCTGGGCTAGTGGCGTTAGGGCGAAACAGTCTGCTTATCTGAATGTGATAGCCCGTGCGGCAAAAAAGTAAAGAATGTAAGACGCGCTTCGTTTGGAACGCAGATAACACAGCCGGGCGTGGCCCGGCAGTAAAACAAACAATAAATAATAAAACCCATACATAGTTCGCGGCATTACCCCCCCTCTAAGAGTGCATCGACCCGATGCTAAAATAAAACACAGCCCTAACGAACAACAAAAAAAGTTCGTTATCTTGCATAGTAAGGTTTCAAGCGAACTACGTGGACGACTTCGGGCTGCGTGCGTCATCGTGATATTCCGGAATCACCATCGGGGATCACCTCATAGGTAAGTTGGCCGACTGCAAGGATTGCTAGCCGAGTTCGGTCTTCTGCCAGAAGGGCCCAAGAGAAGGAACGGTGCAACCAACACCATGGGGCAAGCAACAACGTCGCCAATCATCCTGCAGCAGCCCAGAGAACCGCCATCGTTCCGCGGATCCCCCGGAGAAGACCCTGAGGACTGGTTGGAGAAAGTGGAGCGCGTCCGCATCTTTAACAGGTGGGATGACGAAGAAACTTTCCGCCACGTTTTCTTGTATTTAGAAGGTACGGCCCGAACGTGGTTTGAGAACCATGAAAGCTCCCTAACCAACTGGACTCTCTTTAAGAGCGAGGTCCTCAAAACATTCGCTACCGTCGTGCGGAAAGAACGAGCCGCCCTTTTGTTAGAAACGCGCACGCAACACCCCAACGAAGGGGTCGTGATCCTCGTTGAGGAGATGAAGCAGCTATTTCGCCGCGCGGACCCCGAAATGACGGAAGAAAAGAAGTTGCGCTACTTAATGCGCGGTGTCAAGGAGAAACGAGTTTATTGGAGCGAACTTGTGCTCCCCTAACAACTCAAAAGAATACAGAGGCGGCGAAGCAGCGGTCAACAAAGTGACTAGCACAGGCGAGTGTCGTCAAATGAAGGCGGCGGCGTCTGCTCTGCAGGCTTTTATCTTTCGGCGCAAGTGTTTCTGGAAACGTCGATTCACATCCAGAACATTGTAGATCAGAGAAGATGATTCTGGGCTAGCGGCGTTAGGGTGAAACAGTCTGCTTATCTGAACGTGATAGCCCGTGCGGCATAAAAGTAAATTCTGTAAGACGCGCTTCGTTTGGAACGCAGATAACACAGCCGGGCATGGCCCGGCAGTAAAAACAAACAATAAATAATCATACCCATACATGGTTCGCGGCATTTGGGACTGTTTCGCCCTAACGCCACTAGCCCGTTTTGGTCACCCATTTCACTGAGGAGTACCAGCATTTACACAAGGGCGCTTCAATTGCGTTCCTCGAAGAAACGTAACAAGCAAGTGACGTGATCTCAGTAGCCGACTTCGAACACGCACCCGACGATACTTTCAAGCTTCCGCATCCCTTCGACGTGAATCCGGCGGTACCGCAAGAAGAAAAGAACAAGTTATTGGCTTTGCTGCGTCGCTACAGCGGCTGTTTTTCGTCGAACTCCAAGTTACGCCAGGCACCTCTGACGAAGCACCGGATAATAACCGAGGATGGAGCCCGACCTACCCGACAGTCACCATACCGCGTCTCTTGACACGAGCGCGAAGCCATCCGGACTCAAGTCGATGAAATGCTCAACGACGACATTATACAGCCATTGAAAAGACCGTGGGCGGCGCCTGTCGTACTTGTGAAGAAAAAAGACGGCACACTGAGGTTCTGCGTTGACTACCGGCGAATGAACAAGATCCCCAAAAAGGACGTGTACCCCCTGCCGCGAATCGACGACGCCCTCGACCACCTCTGCCACGCGAAGTACTTCTCATTGATGGATCTCAAGACAGGCTACTGGCAAATTGAAGTGGACGAGAGAGATCGAGAGAAGACTGCATTCATAACCCCGCACGGCCTATACGAGTTACAGGTGCTGCCTTTTGGGCTATGCACTGCACCAGCAACGTTCCAAACAGTCATGGATACTGTGCTAGCTGGCCTGAATTGGAACACCTGCCTCGTATACCTCGACGACGTTGTGGTATTATCCCGGACTTTCCACGAACACCTTGCAAGGTTGCAGTCTGTACTCGAGGCCATCCGTACGTCTGGGGTCGACGCTGAAGCCTGAAAAGTGCCGCTTCGCGTACGAGGAACTCAAGTTTTTGGGCCATGTCGTCAACACCGCGGGAGTCCGGCCTGATCCGGCGAAAACTTCCACCGTAGCGAACTTCCCAAGACCGAAAGATAAGAAGGGCGTGCGGAGATTTCTCGGACTATGCGCGTACTACAGGCGCTTCTTTGCAAACTGCGCCCGCATTGCAGAGCCACTCCCCCGCTTGACGAAAGATAGCACCCCTTTCAGCTGGGAAAATTCCCAAGAAACAGCCTTCTGCGAACTGCAACAATGCCTGCAAAGCCCGCCTGTGCTCGCGCATTTCGACGAAAATGCCGAAACGGAAATGCACACGGACGCCAGTGATATAGGCTTGGGTGCCGTCCTCGTGCAAAAGCAAAGCGGCTGCGAGAAAGTAATTGCCTATGCCAGCCGTGGTCTGTCCAAGGAAGAAACTACCCAGCACCTCTACCAGATGTCACGAAGCCAAGGACGACGCAGTTGTCTTGAAGGAGAAACAAGTTTATTAGAGTGAACTTGAGCTCCCCTAACAACTCAAAAGAATACAGAGGCGGCGAAGCAGCGGTCAACAAAGTGACTAGCACCGGCGAGAGTCATCGAATGAATGCCGCGGCGTCTGCTCTGGCGCGCAGGCCAGGCGCAGGCCAGGCGCGCAGGCTGCGCGTGAGAACCCGCCACTCTGTTTTGTGGCTCAACACTGTGGACTTTACGCGGCAGCCGTCGCCAATTCGTCACGGCACGCATGGGCGCCGGATGGTCCGGTCAACGGAATTCCGCTGGGATGATCCCCCATGCAGGACGTAGTCAGTGTCGAAGACCCACTGATGAGATCAGCGGCCAGGCACCCGGGCTGCGCGGGAGAACTCGCCACTCAGTCTGGTGGCGTAGCACTGCCAACACTGCAGAGCAGTCGACGCCAATTTGTCATGGCAGGCACGGGAGACGGATTGTCTAGCCCACGGAATACCGCGGGGATAATCGCTCATTGTGAACGCAGACGGCGCCGCCCGGTTCCGAGAATCGGTGACGTGACGCGCGAGGGACGTGGAATTACCGGCGTCGGGGCGCGCGCCGCGCGAGACACCATTGTTAACGCATCCCGGTCGGCACAGTGCACTGTCGCCGCCTTTCGCCCTCACCCCGCGGCGTCGCGCGCACTTGCTCGGCCGCGAGCGGACCGTTGACCCAAAGATGGTGGCGCCTCATTGAATATTCCGTAGCGCGCTGAGTGACAGCTGTCTACGTGAATTTGGGCACTCCCTTAAGCGTGTACGAATGCTACGGGGGTGTCCCCGAGAGAGCGTGAGCTCGAGGTGTTATAAGGCCGAACTTGGCCATTAGAAACCGTTGTTGTCTGAGCGCTGAGCTGGACAGTTCCCGGCGCGATAAGGAGTCTCGACCGTTAAGGCTAGGTTGGGATTTCTGAGCCCCCTAGGCTAGAGGTTAAGATCGCGTCGGAAGTTTAGGGTACAGTGCCGTACCGGGCAACTAGACGGATCTTGCGGCAAGACATAGTCTCGGCCGGCGTTTCTCGAGCGGTTTGTGTACGCTCCGAGGATAGGAAAGTTAGACGAAGTTGAGAAGCTCAAGTGATTTGTGCGCACTTGGAGCTAGCGTCTTGCTGAACTTTGAAGTTTTTTTCCTCCTATTACTTATGTACCCAGTTACTCATGTACTCATGTACCCACTGTAAATACCCGTATATAAACTCTTAGTTTCACTTAATCAACCCCAACGCCTCGAGTTCGTCAATTCGGCCGCCATCTCCAAGAACTTCAACACCATCGCCATGCCAGCCTCCGGCCAAATCAACCGGAGCCCGGGCGATTGGGTTCCTGATCGACACCGGACTTCGGGAAAACGAACCACAACCATCTTTACTCCGTGGATATAGCCGCTCGGCCCGGAAAACGCTGGAAGCGAAACCACAACCGTACACAAAGGCAGGTTCGACAACTGGTATATTAATCAAAGCTGAATCAAAGCTTACACAATGGAAACCAAACTTAACCAGACTAAGCCAAGCATTGGCTTTGCATATCCAGAGTTGGCTGACCTAAGCCGCAGACATTTTTTTGCAGTTCACCTTTCGCATTTGAAAACACATGCAAGGCTTTCGCCTCAATGTATTGGCACATGTTTATATATACTATACACAGTGAAGAGTCGTGCTTGTGCTAGGTGATCCTGTGCCTACATTACATTTTCGCGATTTCATGCCGTTTAGCCGAGTACCAACTTGTCCTACAAATTATTCCTTTGCACCCATTACCGTCCCCTTCCCGACCCCACCCTTCATGCTAACTTTTCCATAATTTCTTTCTTTCTTCCCACTCCTCTCTCCCTAACCCGCTGTTCTGCATACTTTATTCCTAATCCGCCACATTTGTCTCGTAAGTAAATTCCCTCCTCTTACGCCCCGTCCTCATATAATCCACTGTATTCGCAATTGTCTTCCTCTGCGTCATTCCCTCTTGAGTATACCTCTACTTTCCGCTACACTGTCTTTCCCATTCTGCCCTTCCCATTCTCTTCAATCTGGACCCCACCCTTTTTCGCTGCACATTTCCCACTCTTCTCTTCCCCTTATTTTTTTTATTCCAGGCTCACTCTCTCTCTCTTTCTCTCTCTCTCTCTCTCTCTCTCTCTCTCTCTCTGTGGCTACCAATTGTTACGTTAGGCCGGGGACAGCAGTGTAAAGAATAAGTACGCTGCCAAAGTCCCAAATGGCAACAAAAAACAAGTTCGAAACGGTGGTGGGGGGCTGAAAAAAAGATGCTGCAAAGATGCTGTTTTTGCCCATGGAGATGAATCCATCAGGGGTAGAGGTATACAGCTTTGCTGTAAAAGATTGTTAATTAGAGCAGGCATGTGTAGCATGTATACTGAATACCACACCAAAGTGAGGTTGATAAATTTAACAGTGCCAAGTGCCGTAACATACACTACCGGTCACAAAAAGTCAGTAAAGTATAAAAATAGGCCCAACGCGCGGTATTTTTAAAACCATGCCAGTAGTTCCAAAGGGGAAAATGAACAAATCGCGATAGCGGCAATATGAGCTGAATAAAGCAAACTACATTGCTAGACTTCTTCGGATAAGAAAAATGTCCCGACAGGGGCTATCTTCCGCACCAGCACACTTTGTGGGTGTGTAGTGAAATACGGGTTGAATCTGTAGTGAAATGAGGGTTGTAGAGATCTATAGTGAAATACGGGCTGAAGGTGAGCATACATAACTAAAAGATTTAGAGCCCGCTTTGCGTTCTATGTGACCACCTGTTCCGACTGCAATGTTTGCTAGTACGACATCATGTTAGATTTCCGGCCCAATTTTTGCGACCACATCATTTGCACCCACGTTTTGAAGTTTTTATAGCTCATTTCTATCATGTGCAGTGATCGGGTTCCAAACGACGCATATATATGAACCTTAATATTTGTGCGGTAATGCGCGCGTGGACTTAGGGAATTCTTATTTTTGTCGTAGGAATCATAAGGATTTATGCGCCTTAATGTCGCTGCAAACAGTATGTCAGTTCGAACCAAAAGATATTTGAAGAATACCCACAAATTGTCAAATTCTGACACTTTTTACGTTTTGGTTGTTTACAGCAAACGAACGCAACGCTTGACCGTCTTTTTTAAGAAACGTGTTACTAACTTTTTTACCGTATTAATTGGCACGCGCTTTTTAGGAGACCACAAATTTACTTTTTCGTCTCTCTAACATCGGCAAGATTATTTTCGCAACTTAGATTACTGCAGACGTTAAAATGCATGATTTACTTCCACGTTGCGCCATTATTAAGCAAAACGCTTTATATTGATGTGCAGGGACGTCTCTGTGTTTGTTTTTGCCAAAAAAACATGCATAAGCGGGCAATAATCATTGCAGGGAGTAGTTAACAATGAAGTGTATTATAATGGTGTTACAGCTTACCTCTTCTTTGCTTTTGTTCGGGCAGTAAGGAAATTGCAAGGGCTTGGGATAGGGAGTGACGAGAAACAACTGCAGGTCGGGGTTAGATCTATTAGAGTAAGAAGTGTTCACGAAAGCGACAGAGTCCACTCCGGAGGGGTAGCTCAGTGGTCCTGAAAACAAAAGACAATACTATGATTTTCGCCACAAATTCCCAACTTGACTTGTAGTGCGCAAACAAGCCTAAAGTGATTAAAACGAAAGTCTTAACCTACCAAGGCGGATGTTTCTGCTGTAATGAAGACAAAAACAGCAACTGGAGTTGCAAAGTAAAAATCACAAGCTGATAAGCGTTAACTTACCGTGGAGACTTTAATAACAATATGAGAAAACATGAGCAAAATGAAAGTATGCTGGCAGCAAAAAAAAAAAACACCACCATCACAACGTGTATAAAAGAGGTACGAAGAAGAAATCCCGGGCCACCTCCACCAACGTGAGACCTAGGAAGGGAATGAGCATGCAGTGTGTAAGTGACTTCTTGGCACATTGGTGTTTTTACCCACGGCGATGAAACCGTTTGGGAGATAGATGTATACAGATTTGCTGTAAGTCTCGCGTCTTTGAAGCACGAAGCGTTCCAGCGGGAGGCATAGGAAAACGAAACGAATGCCCCGGTGTGTTCTTTTCGCACGTGTTCATACCTAGGCGATGAAACGTTCTGGCGCGAGGTGTTGGAAAAGGGGTGTCCCGGTGTATTCATTTAGTACGCGTTACGCGAAAGCGCAAGGCGTTGGAATATGAATGCACCGGTCTTTTAGCACCGTGACTGCATGAGACGACGCTGACAGCCCGAGCCCCTAAGGTTTTTCGCCTATAAAATTGTATTAAGAAGTAGTAGACAAAATGTGTTTCGGGCCGTACAGAAATACTGTCGGCTTCGGCAAGGACATGCCACTTTGAAGATAGCGCAGAAAAAAAGTGCGTAGACGTTTGCTACAGAACCAAAAAATATGTGTTCAGTAAAACGGAAGGATAAACTTAGCATGTAACAGCTCAAACAAGCAAAATTATTACCCCTGTGTGTCAATGAAGAAAAGCATAGAGAGAGAGAGAGAGAGAGAGAGAGAGAGAGAGAGAGAGAGAGAGAATGATCTTTAATGAAGTCTGGTGGTGTTGCGCCTGCACGCGACATTTAACCGCATGCGACGTAGAATTGATTCTACCAGCTTGGAGAGTTATGGTGGCATTTTAAACTGGCAGTATTGATCAATTCAAAATAGCGGCGCGTAATACGTGATAGGTCATCCCAGGTTGCGAGCTGCATGGTCCATGGCACGCTAGATGCAAGGGCAGAAGCATTTTTCTTTGATAATGGTATGGATATTGGCGCCAATGCACGATGGTTATGCCCAACGGATGCAGCAATGTGCGCCTTCACATTGCCTGTTATCCAACAATGTGCTGGAATCCACTGAACCGCTATGTGATGGCGCTTGTAGAGTTTGTAGATGAAGGGCGTGTATGTCGGACGCAAGCTGCTCTTTTGGAAAAGACGCTAGGCATTGAAGTGCGGCTCTGGAGTCTGTGAACAAAGCCCACTCTCATGCGGGCTGCTTGATGATGTGAGCGAAAGCCACCCTCAGAGCTGCAAGTTCTGTAGCCGTAGTTGACGTTTTGTGACTGAGCATGGCACTGAAGGGGGTGCGTGATGACGGTATCCCCACCTTGATAGTGGATGATATAGATGACACCGACCAATCACTAAACACATGAGTGTGGTTTAATGCAAGTCTGCGAAATGTAGTCCAGAGCGAAGAACTTTAGTGCGGGAGCCAGAAAATGCTCTCTCCTCCTGATTCCGGTCACAGTAGTCATGACTCGTATCGGCAGCAACATCCAGGGGGAGTGCTCAGGAAGAGCAGGCTCTTGATAGCCCTCCGTATAAAATTCACGCACTTCTTTGGCTCAGGTTGTCGCTAAAGCATGGCCCCGCTGCCTTGCCACACTCCGCAGACGCCCACGAAGCAATTCCTGCGTGCTTAGAGTGAGTGATGAGAGCTGCCTGCATTCTGTCAGCGTACTGACGGTAAAGGTTGTCTTTGGAACGCCATTGCAGACCCGCAGGATTTGTCCTGGCATGCTCTCTAGTGCTTTGACAGCTCCTTTTGACAGAGGGACCAAAGCAGGGATGCTGTAACGCATCAGGCAACGCAAAGCGCTTTATATAGCCGGAGAAGCGACTTGACTAAACAACAACCGCTGTTGGTGGAGAGCATACAGAATGTGCGGGCGAATGAAGCAATCTTGTCCTTGAGGTGGCGAACATGAGGCGAACAGGTGAAATTACTATCAAATGTTACTCCAAAGAACTTATGGGTTGGGACGTATTGAATTGCCGTCCCTCCACCAGTGACGCCGTAGCGCGTAAAGTCATGTTTCGTAATGGCTATGGCAGCATATTTTTCCCTGAAAATACTAAACTCCGTGTTGCCAGAAATGCCGCAATGGAGTCAGTTGCCCGCTGCCGTCTTGACCGTAATACCTGTCTATTGCGGCCAGAACTCCATATGAAATGTCATCGGTATACAGAGAGATCTACGACTTTGTCACGCATTTCTAGAGGCCTACTACAGCAATGTTATGGACTATAACTATCGGAGAGATAGTCCGATATACCTATCGGAGAGTTAGTCCGATAGCCATGCATAAATACGTCCCGTGATGCCTAAAGACTTAAGCGCAGAGCGGATGGCTTCACGTTCCACGCAGTCGTATTCTAACCTGATGTCGAGTAACGCGGAAACAGTAATGCTCCACCGAAACTTCCATTGTCTTATGTTATTAGCAATGGCGATGAAGTTGTCGAGACTGCTACGACCCTTGCGGAAGGCACACATATGTGCCGGGTGTATGTCTCGGATGGTCAAATCCCAGTCTAACAGGAACAGCACCATTTTTTCCATCAGTTTTGCGACACAACTGAATTACCTGGCTTTAGGACTGGGACAAGGCGAGAGTGTTTCCACCTTGGCTCTAGACGGACCGTTTCCCACGAAATATTGAAGGCATGCAGGAGGCAAATTTTCCTCTTTTCACCTAGATGCGAGAAGTTTGGGTAGGTGATGCCATCCGGGCCTGGGCAGCTGCATTTCTTCACATAAGCCAGTACAGCGCGCAGCCCTCCCACGGTTGATTGATTGATTGTTTGATTGATTGATTGATTGATTGATTGATTCATTGATTGATTGATTGATTGATTGATTGATTGATTGATTGATTGATTGATTGATTGATTGATTGATTGATTGATTGATTGATTGATTGATTGATTGATTGATTGATTGATTGTAGGATTTAACGCGCCGACGCAACGCCTGCGATAAGGCTCGCCGAAGTGGAGGGCTCCGGATTAATTTTGAGCACCAGGGGATCTTTCACGTGCGCCTAAATCTCGTACACACGGGCGTTTTCTTTTCGCCTCCGTCAGAAAACGCTGCCGCCGCGGCCGTGAATCAATCCCGCGTCCTATTGCTCAGCAGCGCAACGTCTTAGCCACTGAGCCACTGCGGCCGGTAAGTCTGCCGCGGAGAATAACTTGTCCATTGGGACACCGGGCCGGAGAATACTTCGCCGGGGGGGGGGGGGGGGGGGGGGAGAATGGTGGTGGCGGAACAAGAGCTGCTGGCACTGCAGTAATTCTCCTACAGCAGGCGTCAGTGCCTTGGAGGTCACAAGTGTTCGTGCTCAGTGAGACGGAAAAGCAGAGAAGCCAAACAAGCAAGTATATCGGAATCAAAAATTTTTACGGACACCTAAATCTGCATACGATCACGCCATGTGCAACATAAATGGCTTCCCTGGGTGTTTGTGCTGCTTTTTAGTTATCCTATTTGCATCCTTTCTTCCATACAGTGCCTCAACAGGCGCGTTCCCCCTGGCCTTTAGGTAGAAAAGCGGTTAAGTCAGTTGCTGGTGCCTTCGCTTTTTTTTTTATTCCCGTTTCTGCCACGGTTATTTTATTCACGAGACGGCACAGAGCACTTCGCTCATTCCAGACATACAATGAGAACAACGCCGCATCCTTCTGCCTCGTCAGGCACATAAAGTTTCCGCGTTACGTATTATATGAAGCTGAGAAAACAACAATGGTACAACTTAGTCATAGTATTTGAACAAAATGCATGAATCATTTTCTACTGGCAAATAGGCACAGCAAGATAACATAGATTTTGCTTTCACGCTCCTAAATGACTGCCTATAACATACACCTTAGGGGCGGGACTAGGCGCCTAGAAATAGTACAACTGCTACCAAATCGGATGGCCGTGCCAGAGTGTGCGGAAGGCGCGCACTGTAATGCACGCTCAGGAACTTCACTTGCCTCGTAGACTGTAGCGCATTCGTCGCCTATCGGCGTCAGGTCCGTTTCCGAACAGCCTAGGCCTCCGTTCATTGGACCTGAACCGATAGAGGGTGGTGTGAATGTGGACCTGGAGACACCCTCAACGGCAATCATAAGGTCCTAAGATTACCCTGATATCCGCCCACACATTCTTCACGTGTTCGATGCGTGTGGCGGCTTGATCAAATTATGGTAGCTTAACAAGCCTAAACCGATTTACAAAACCGGTATCTACAACTTGGTGAGTGCATAGAAAAATAAGCATGTAATCTTGCTCTAAACAATGGGGACAACATTTGGTATAATCTCAACAGTGACCGCGCCACCCGAAAGGCGCATGATTCGTGATTTTATACGTTTCCATCTTGACTTTTGTAGGGCCTAGCTAGGCAAGTGCTCAAAAACCTTGCGTCCTGGTGTAGTAATACCCAAGCTGTTCTAACGTGTTCTCAAACAAAACGTCTTCTAGAAGCTCAGTTGCAACACACATACTTTGAAATCCTAGCTAAGGATAAAATTTTCATTTAGCGTCCGATTGGTAAGCCAAAATAGAGCAAACACAGCAGCTTACGTGGAACAATGGATTATAGTGTCGATTGTTTTCTGGGCATGCACATTCCAGCTGCTGAACGAACATTTGCCCTTTTGTTTTCATAGTTCTTTACCCTTTGCGCGTTTTTCTTCTTCCGTTCGCCATAACTAAGAATATTTCTGCAATCGCATGCCCAATCTCCGGTATCGCCCTCACGTATTCGAGCAGAGTCTCATTGCGGTGTTGCGCGCTGATCTCTAGCTTGTTTAACACGCGCAGCTCGTAATCCAGGGGCAGGAATGCGGTACGAAGGAGTACTTTAAACTGGCCTATCGTACAAGTGCTGCGACCGATTTGTCGGCTCCACTGCGCCGACTCATCTGCCAGCGATATAGGTAAGATGTACTCGGTGATCGTGCTGTCGTCCAGTTCCGTTGCCTTGCGATAGCGGTGTTGCTCCACTAAATGCTCTGTAGCACTCATACCGTCAAGAAACCGCCGTATTCATGTATTTTGAGGTTGCCATGCGGGTCGCTAGAGCTAACGGCGAGTTGGGAGTGCTCCGCATTTATCAGGGCTTTCACGAGTTTGGCTACAGTAGTAGGAATGCTGGGTTTACCGTAGGATAATATTGGCGCAGGCAAACAATGGGCGCTCACCCGTAATCGCTTGCGAAGTCTATGTTTGTTGGGTATATATGTACGTTCGGCAGCATCTGTGTCTGTTATCGTGTAGCTGCGTCGCCGTAGCGCTTCGCCTAGCACACGATGCAGCCGCGTGCGTGATACTGCAAGGGTGCTCCTCCTTTTTAAAACCTCCGATTCTGACGGCTGTTACTACCAAGGCTCGGATGACACAACCCCAACAAGGCCCGCGGTGACAGTACAGGGTTGACATAAGCCCCCACGCACTCATACCGTTGCATCATGCCGTAGGAGTGGGGGAAAGCTACCATGACTCCAAAAAAGATCAAATCAGCAAATTGAAGATATTTCGGCAATTTTAGAAGGCTACACTATTCACCCCAGCGCTTCACTCGAACGTTCAGGGTTCACTATCCAAGCTAATACCAAGAATGACGATACAATCCACAATCTCTCTAAAGATACCGATAAAGTTACCTAAATGATTCGCCGGATCACCAGCAGGTATTGAAGCATAATAGAGCCAAACACAATGCGCTTAGTTCAAGCATTTGTTATATACCGACCCCCCTACGACGCACCCGGCCTCATTTTAGCCAAAGCCGACATCGACATAATAAACGGCCTCGTACGCAAGGCCTTCAAGCCAGCATTCGGTTTACCGGTAACGACGTCCGCAACGAAACTATTTCTAATTGGGTGCTACAATACCATAGAACAACTTACTGAAGGACATCTCTCTAGTCAACAACTTCGTCTGGCGCAAACCCTAGCTGGACGTACTGTACTTCGCCACATCAAGTGGCCCTGCCCAGAACAGACTAATCTGGTTTTAATACCAGACGTGTGGCGCCAGCACATTTCAGTTTTACATCTTCCAAAGAAAGCATCCGGACCTCCATCAAGGCTTACGGGAAGCCCGAAGCCAAGCACATGAACAAATTTATGGCACACGTTCCGACGTAGCCTACACTGACGCAGCCTGCTACGACGACAACCGGACCTTGGTGACTGTTGAAACAAACCAAAATGCCCTGATAACCTTCGCGTCACTCCGGATGTCTCCGGCGAGGGAAGCAGAAGAACTGGCCATCACCCTAGCCGTCACCCGATGCTCTGCAAGGACTGTAATAACAGACTCCCAAGCAGCTTGCCGGAGTTTTTTTTTTTTTCAGGGACGGGGGGCTCCCATGGTGGGCCGAAAGCTCCAGAGACATCACCCAAAACACCAAGTCAACCTCGTGTGGACCCCTGCCTAGTCCTGATTGACGGGTAACAATTTCGCCAACAACAGGCTAGATATCTAGTCCACCGTGCAACTGAATTTCTGGCAGCCCGCTCACCTGTTCTAACCTATCAAGAAATTACCCAGTATTACAGTACTACAAGACAAACACTTAAAGCCCTCATACATCACTTAGAAAAACTGAAGAAATTACGCTGAGACAAAGTCAAACAGGCAATTTCGTACACCCTGTAAATAGCATTTACTGTTCCCGATACAGTACGCAGCAAAATGAAAATTCGGTAATTAATTAACTACGCTCCGCCATATCACTGTGGACTGCAAGGAAAACCCCGATCTACCACTCCTTCCAAATGACCTTTCCCCTGAACAGTGGGAGATACTGTTGACTAGCGGTCACCTCGTGGACCAAACACTCCTTGTAACCCGGGATACGACGGCTTGGTCAACACATGGCATCCTCAACTGAGGATCCGCTCCTACCTTTACAGCTAAATAAATGTCCTATCTCCCTTTCCCCTTCGGGACACGTGGGTTGCCCTATAGGATAGCGCTGCCTGAGCGAAAGCAATGTCTCGGCGAAATGGTGGTGGCAGACAGAAACGGGTTGCCATAGCAGTACATCAGGCTGTCGCGTCGCGGCTGACCGGCAGAAGTGAAATTGCTCCCTTGGCTCCTTTGCACAGTGCGTTGGTTATCGGCGACACTGGGCGGCCTCAACAATGCGAAGAATGAGAAGAACCGTGAGGGGCGGTCTATCTTGCCTAAACCATTTGATGGGTTTCATTGTAGGATAGGGAACTGGATAACTGAGATCTCGACTAGCTCCGCGAGAGTAACTACAAGCAGCCGTGCTACTAGCCTTCGCTGGACCAGAATCATGCGCGGGCTTGAGTACTCACGCACGGCAGACTGCGGCTTCAGCCACAAAGTTGAGCTTTTATGTCCGGGTAAATATAGTGGAAATACCAGTCAACACGACTGCAGTTCACGGTGGAGACAAAGGCTGCGTTCGCTCACTCAAGCTCCAGGGACCCTACGCATATGTATCATATTGGCCACGCTTAGAATCGCCCCCTGACCACCAATGTGGGTCGAATCTCCGAACAGTTTCCGTGGAGGCAACATCGATATCTGTCATAATGGCTGAGGAAGTAGAAACTTGTGATCGGAAATTAGCGACGATAGACAGAGAGTTAGTGACGAAGTCTGGGAGGGCACTGTCTGTACAGGTGCTAATGCGGTCGGTGTAATGTGGTTGCACCAAGTTTGATTTGGTTACGGGCTTCTAAAAGAGTCATTGAGATTTTATTTGTGTTTTGCCAGCGGAGCTGTTTAAGCTTGGGCTAGCGGCGTGCCTGGCGTTGCCAAAAATTAGCCCAGCAAAGTGGAGGGAAGAAGAACACTAGACCAAGAAGTGAAGGAAAGGGGTGAGGAGGGAAGGAGCCGACAAGCAGGTGCGTTATATATATATATATATATATATATATATATATATATATATATATATATATATATATATATATATATATATATATATATATATATAGGGAGTAGTAGAACTTTGAAGATGGTAGAGAACACAAGAGAAGAAAAATTCCCCCGCATTTCCCCAAGGGGGAGAATGTGAAAGTGCGAATGCACGGTTGTCGGCCCGCTTGCGGCGCTTGCGCTCGGCCCCCGCAGCCCACCGCCTCGCCGCCTTCTCTTCCATCTCTTCCATCGGGTTTGTAGTATCACGTGTACACCACGCAGTTATCAAGCCGCTATAACGCCGCTGAGTCGCCAACGCACGCCGCTGACGACGTAGTTTGAATGCGTTAAAGATATAAGGCGCGTCAACACTGATATCACCGTCGCGTCCGTGGCTTGATCGGTAGAGCGTCGCGCTGCGGCCGCAAAGTCCGCGGATCGAAACCTGGCGCCGGATGCTGTTTTTCTTTATAGAGGAGCACTGCGGACGCCGCCGACGCCGCCGCCGCCGCCGCCGCCGCCGGCGGTGGATGGTTTGGGGTCGCTTATAAAGAGCATTCGCTCTTAAAAAACTTCGAACAAGGTAAAAGCACGATTGTGGCCTACGTTTCAGCAAAGAGAACTTGCTTTCTCTCTTTTCTGAAAGTTCTCTTTGCTGAAACGTAGGCCGCAATCGTGCTTTTACCTTGTTCGAAGTTTTTTCTTCTCTTATATATATATATATATATATATATATATATATATATATATATATATATATATATATATATATATATATATATATATATATATAAATATATATATATATATAAATCTCTACCTATAAAGAGAAGTGCCCGACTGACTGACTGACTGACTCATCAACGCCCAGCCAAAACTGTTAGACCTAGAGACTTGAAATTTCACGAGTTTATTTGCGTCATTGAGTAGATGCTCACTAAGGCGGGTTTTCCAGAAATTGCCCTCATAGCCGAAGAAAAGGGCGAAATTGCGGTTTCGCGAATTCGTGATTTTCTCGGTCACCCATCCACATATCGAAGCGCTTTTTGCTGATTTAGGTAGCCCTTAAGAATACCTAAAAAGTAGTTTTTGGATTTCGCCCTAACCTACACCAGCGAGGTGATTCCGCATTCCGGATCTAAAACGGTGTTCCTAAAGATTCTCGAATAAATCTTTCACCGATTCAGTAATCCAACTGATTTTTGCTAGAATATGTAACTCATACAAATGCACAGAACCGTGTTTAAGGAATTCGCTCAGCGACGCCGCTAAAAGGGTCAAATTGTTTTTTACAAATTACACGGCTGATGAGCCAAAAAGGCCCGACAGGTTATGTACACGTCTAGCCAAACTGCTCTTTCAAACGGCTACAGATTGCAAGGGCACGTTCTGATTACGGTGTTGGGGGTCAATATTTCTTAAAATTTCAAAAATTCCACCATGGAGAGAGTTTAAAGCGGTAAAATAGTTTTTCACATATTAATTTTTTTACCGCCCGCCATCGGAGATATCGAACAGGTTTTTGTTGAGATAGGCAACTTACTCACTTATCTCAACACTGTTATACAACATTTTTCAACGACACCCTCTCAATAGAGGCAAGCGGGATTTCGGGAAAACACGGTGTTTTTACACTTTCACAAATAATCACCCAGCCAGTTAATATATCCCATTCGTTTTTTCTTGAAAATGCTGCCCATTTAATTGCCCAAAAACCACTTTCAGGATTTTGTCCTAAGATGCGGATTAGAAGGCCAGCGAGATTATTTAATCTGCATCCTTTTGGACGTAAAATTCAGTTGAGTTTTCCCGCGTTCGCTAAGCGGTCGCCATCTGTTGACACCTTCGGCAACTACGCGTCTCCAGTAGGAGCAGGTGTCATCTCTACCTATAAAGAGAAGTGCCCGACTGACTGACTGACTGACTCATCTACGCCCAGCCAAAACTGTTAGACCTAGAGACTTGAAATTTCACGAGTTTATTTGCGTCATTGAGTAGGTGCTCACTAAGGCGGGTTTTTCAGAAATTGCCCTCCTAGCAGAAGAAAAGGGCGAAATTGTGGTTTCGCGAATTCGTGATTTTCTCGGTCACCCATCCACATATCGAAGCGCTTTTTGCTGATATAAGTAGCCCTTAAGAATACCTAAAAAGTAGTTTTTGGAATTCGCCCCAACCTACACCAGCGAGGTGATTCCGCATTCCGGATCTAAAACGGTGTTCCTAAAGATTCTCGAATAAATCTTTCACCGATTCAGTAATCCAACTGATTTTTGCTAGAATATGTAACTCATACAAATGCACAGAACCGTTTTTAAGGATTTCGCTCTGCGACGCCGCTAAAGGGGTCAAATTGTTTTTTACAAATTACACGGCTGATGAGCCAAAAAGGCCCGACAGGTTATGTACACGTCTAGCCAAACTGCTTTTTTAAACGGCTACAGATTGCAAGGGCACGTTCTGATTACGGTGTTGGGTGTCAATATTTCTTAAAATTTTAAAAATTCCACCACGGAGAGGGTTTAAAGCGGTAAAATAGTTTTTCACATATTAATTTTTTTACCGCCCGCCATCGGAGATATCGAACAGGTTTTTGTTGAGATAGGCAACTTACTCACTTATCTCAACACTGTTATACAACATTTTTCAACGACACCCTCTCAATAGAGGCAAGCGGGATTTCGGGAAAACACGGTGTTTTTACACTTTCACAAATAATCACCCAGCCAGTTAATATATCCCATTCGTTTTTTCTTGAAAATGCTGCCCATTTAATTGCCCAAAAACCACTTTCAGGATTTTGTCCTAAGATGCGGATTAGAAGGCCAGCGAGATTATTTAATCTGCATCCTTTTGGACGTAAAATTCAGTTGAGTTTTCCCGCGTTCGCTAAGCGGTCGCCATCTGTTGACACCTTCGGCAACTACGCGTCTCCAGTAGAAGCAGGTGTCATATAGCATAAATGTAAAAGAGAGGATGTACCAGTAAAAAGTGCAAAGGTTAGACCTCGGTATCTGCTGGGACTTTCTGCAAGCTCGCGCCTCCCGCAGGAAGCCCATGTTACTTATGATAAAACTGTCCCGATGAGCATCATTCATATCTTCTGAGATAGCACTTCCTACGAGGAAGAATACCCCTCACCCAGCCGGCCTCCATCATGTGTTCCCAGCGCAATCTCCTGCCGAATTCAAGTTGTGGCTGCAACCTGGCACTTTTCCTCATATATTAAGAGCGAAAGCAAACCAAGCTCCTCCTTCTTTCATCCACTTTTCCAAACCTTGTGCTATGGGAGAACCTGGTGACAATCAGCGATCTGGATGTCCTGACAATACTTCCTCCAGAGTGAAGGCTGCCCAGTCATCACATGGCTTTCTGAAATAGGGAACCACTCCCACTTCGCCGGCTCAATAAAATCTTTTTCACTCACTGACTCATTCGCTCAAACGCGCCATCTTGGTGCAATTTGTTTAGCGAGAGTTGGAGAAAAACACGAACACCAGTCGTAACACAATACCACGACGCGCCTGAAGTAGAAGCCGATATACTGACAGCAGGCAGGCGCTTCCGGGTGTGTACCACTTCCCAATGAAGTAGCCTAATATGGCGACTAACAAATACCAATTTCTGTCCTTAATATAATGGCCCACACGGGCACCGCCGGGTACTACCGCTAGTATATATATATATATATATATATATATATATATATATATATATATATATATATATATATATATATATATATATATATATATATACTAGCGGTAGTACCCGGCGGTGCCCGTGTGGGCCATTATATTAAGGACAGAAATTGGTATTTGTTAGTCGCCATATTAGGCTACTTCATTGGGAAGTGGTACACACCCGGAAGCGCCTGCCTGCTGTCAGTATATCGGCTTCTACTTCAGGCGCGTCGTGGTATTGTGTTACGACTGGTGTTCGTGTTTTTCTCCAACTCTCGCTAAACAAATTGCACCAAGATGGCGCGTTTGAGCGAATGAGTCAGTGAGTGAAAAAGATTTTATTGAGCCGGCGAAGTGGGAGTGGTTCCCTATTTCAGAAAGCCATGTGATGACTGGGCAGCCTTCACTCTGGAGGAAGTATTGTCAGGACATCCAGATCGCTGATTGTCACCAGGTTCTCCCATAGCACAAGGTTTGGAAAAGTGGATGAAAGAAGGAGGAGCTTGGTTTGCTTTCGCTCTTAATATATGAGGAAAAGTGCCAGGTTGCAGCCACAACTTGAATTCGGCAGGAGATTGCGCTGGGAACACATGATGGAGGCCGGCTGGGTGAGGGGTATTCTTCCTCGTAGGAAGTGCTATCTCAGAAGATATGAATGATGCTCATCGGGACAGTTTTATCATAAGTAACATGGGCTTCCTGCGGCAGGCGCGAGCTTGCAGAAAGTCCCAGCAGATACCGAGGTCTAACCTTTGCACTTTTTACTGGTACATCCTCTCTTTTACATTTATGCTATATGACACCTGCTTCTACTGGAGACGCGTAGTTGCCGAAGGTGTCAACAGATGGCGACCGCTTAGCGAACGCGGGAAAACTCAACTGAATTTTACGTCCAAAAGGATGCAGATTAAAAAATCTCCCTGGCCTTCTAATCCGCATCTTAGGACAAAATCCTGAAAGTGGTTTTTGGGCAATTAAATGGGCAGCATTTTCAAGAAAAAACGAATGGGATATATTAACTGGCTGGGTGATTATTTGTGAAAGTGTAAAAACACAGTGTTTTCCCGTAATCCCGCTTGCCTCTATTGGGAGAGTGTCATTGAAAAATGTATAACAGTGTTGAGATAAGTGATTAAGTTGCCTATCTCAACAAAAACCTCGTCGATATCTCCGATGGCGGGCGGTAAAAAAATTAATATGTGAAAAACAATTTTACCGCTTTAAACTCTCTCCATGGTGGAATTTTTAAAATTTTAAGAAATATTGACCCCCAACACCGTAATCAGAACGTGCCCTTGCAATCTGTAGCCGTTTGAAAGAGCAGTTTGGCTAGACGTGTACATAACCTGTCGGGCCTTTTTGGCTCATCAGCCGTGTAATTTGTAAAAAACAATTTGACCCTTTTAGCGGCGTCGCTGAGCGAATTCCTTAAACACGGTTCTGTGCATTTGTATGAGTTACATATTCTAGCAAAAATCAGTTGGATTACTGAATCGGTGAAAGATTTATTCGAGAATCTTTAGGAACACCGTTTTAGATCCGGAATGCGGAATCACCTCGCTGGTGTAGGTTAGGGCGAAATCCAAAAACTACTTTTTAGGTATTCTTAAGGGCTACCTAAATCAGCAAAAAGCGCTTCGATATGTGGATGGGTGACCGAGAAAATCACGAATTCGCGAAACCGCAATTTCGCCCTTTTCTTCGGCTATGAGGGCAATTTCTGGAAAACCCGCCTTAGTGAGCATCTACTCAATGACGCAAATAAACTCGTGAAATTTCAAGTCTCTAGGTCTAACAGTTTTGGCTGGGCGTTGATGAGTCAGTCAGTCAGTCAGTCGGGCACTTCTCTTTATAGGTAGAGATGACACCTGCTTCTACTGGAGACGCGTAGTTGCCGAAGGTGTCAACAGATGGCGACCGCTTAGCGAACGCGGGAAAACTCAACTGAATTTTACGTCCAAAAGGATGCAGATTAAAAAATCTCGCTGGCCTTCTAATCCGCATCTTCGGACAAAATCCTGAAAGTGGTTTTTGGGCAATTAAATGGGCAGCATTTTCAAGAAAAAACGAATGGGATATATTAACTGGCTGGGTGATTATTTGTGAAAGTGTAAAAACACAGTGTTTTCCCGAAATCCCGCTTGCCTCTATTGAGAGGGTGTCGTTGAAAAATGTTGTATAACAGTGTTGAGATAAGTGAGTAAGTTGCCTATCTCAACAAAAACCTGTTCGATATCTCCGATGGCGGGCGGTAAAAAAATTAATATGTGAAAAACTATTTTACCGCTTTAAACTCTCTCCATGGTGGAATTTTTGAAATTTTAAGAAATATTGACACCCAACACCGTAACCAGAACGTGCCCATGCAATCTGTAGCCGTTTGAAAGAGCAGTTTGGCTAGACGTGTACATAACCTGTCGGGCCTTTTTGGCTCATCAGCCGTGTAATTTGTAAAAAACAATTTGACCCTTTTAGCGGCGTCGCTGAGCGAATTCCTTAAACACGGTTCTGTGCATTTGTATGAGTTACATATTCTAGCAAAAATCAGTTGGATTACTGAATCGGTGGAAGATTTATTCGAGAATCTTTAGGAACGCCGTTTTAGATCCGGAATGCGGAATCACCTCGCTGGTGTAGGTTAGGGCGAAATCCAAAAACTACTTTTTAGGTATTCTTAAGGGCTACTTAAATCAGCAAAAAGCGCTTCGATATGTGGATGGGTGACCGAGAAAATCACGAATTCGCGAAGCCGCAATTTCGCCCTTTTCTTCGGCTATGAGGGCAATTTCTGGAAAACCCGCCTTAGTGAGCATCTACTCAATGACGCAAATAAACTCGTGAAATTTCAAGTCTCTAGGTCTAACAGTTTTGGCTGGGCGTTGATGAGTCAGTCAGTCAGTCAGTCGGGCACTTCTCTTTATAGGTAGAGATATACAAAGTAAGAAACCTCGGTAACAGCAACAGCGGATGGTTTATTTCGACGTTTAGACTTCGAGACAAGTCTTCTACAGGAATGATGGCTTCGGTAGCTTCGGAAGAGATCATATATATCGAAAGTAGAAAGCGGGTTTACTGATGGCCAACGATACCACACACAAACATACGTGAATAACACAAACACGAAGCGGGAATCTTCCTTATTATAAGAATAAACAAAATAAACAAAAAATGAACAACGAAGAGAGAGACGCCAAGATAGTTGGGGGCGTCTGTCTTTGCGTCTGTCTCTTCGTTGTTATTTTTTTGTTCATTTTTGTCCATTCTTATAATAAGGAAGATTCCCGCTTCGTGTTTGTGTTATTCACGTATGTTTGTGTGTGGTATCGTTGGCCATTCGTAAACCCGCTTTCCACTTTCTACATATATGATGTCTTCCGAAGCTACCGAAGCCATCATTCCTGTAGAAGACTTGTCTCGAAGTCGAAACATCGAAATAAACCCTCTGCTGGTGCTGTTACCGAGGTTTCTAACTTTGTGTTCACCGCGCCTTCGGCCCCATCGCCAGCATGCCAGTTATATATATATATATATATATATATATATATATATATATATATATATATATATATATTTATTTATAGGGAGCAGTACACCTTTGAAGATTAGAACACAAGAAAAGAAAAACTTCGAACGAGGTAAACGCATGCTTGTTGCCAATTTTTCAGCAAAGAGACTTCCTTTCGTCTTGCTTTCGCCCTGACCAAAGCAAGTCTCTTTGCTGAAACGTTGGCAACAATCCGGCTTTTACCTTGTTCGAAGTTTTTCTTTACTTATATATATATATATAAGGTATTGCTATAATAAAAGACAAGGTAAAGCTATTGAAGACCCCCGCAGTGTTTCCTCGGGCATCTAAATTGCGAAGGTTGCCGTATTTGTTTATTACTCTAAACGGCATTCAAAGACACCCGCACCTGTTTGTTCCCTCTTTTTTTCGGTAGGTGTATCATACCAGTTGGCCGACCGCTCCAGCACCTATGGTAACTTGAAGTGTGTAGTTGTCCATTCGCCTTTTAATTGTAATCCTGCACGCATTTTGTAATTGTTTGTAAATGAACTCAACGTAACCATGCGCCTGAACTCTCGTTTCTTCAGCTGCGATGAACGTGTGGACCGCATGGGCAGACCAATCCAGCAGATCAATTCGGTTTCCCCCCTTCTGTTGAAATGCTCAAGCGCCCTCATTATTAAAGAGGAAAGAGGGGTCTAGGCTGCGGAAATATATGGGAGTTTGAGAGAGCCGCGCGAACGATTTGCATTAAAGAAACCATTGGCACGAAACAGACCTGAAGGATTTTTGTATCAGTGAGCGTGTAAATATTGTAGTCTATTTTTCACATAGCTAGTATCCCCAAACTATTGACCTAGAAAGTCAGACTTCAATACAAACGATGAAATGCCAGAATACCCTGAGGAGCTCCCGTTGATGTCATTCTCTTTCAAACCTTATACGTGATGGTTATTGAGCAGCAAAACGTTTCAGTTCTTTTCTGAGCACGTCGCACTTCGCGAAGACGTTCAAATCGGTCGCGAAAAAGAGTCGTACATGCATTATACATGAGCCGTAAAAAAACTGCGTCCCAAGGCTCTATTCATAAGTTTCGAGACATCCAAATAAACGAAGGCTAAGCGGCGCCAAGACGTATCTAGAAGTTTGTGAAATTAGATAATAGTTTAAAAACAAACTAGGTCGGTTCTTCAAAAAGATCACCTTACTGCAAGGCGGTTCAGAGCTTGTGTGTGGTGATAACGTATGTGTCATGGTGATACAAAACTGATTGGGTGAAGTGGAGAAGAGTTTGCTGATGTTCGCCAAACATCAATATGGGCACTTGCTTAGTAGTCCAAGCGATGTAGTTGTACTGAAACTGTAGCGATTGCTTTGCTTCGCCTTCCCTGCTGAGCAGAAAGAGTAAAACTAAATTTCCCACCCATATGAAGTAATGAGGCCACCGTAGGAACAAACGTTCCGTTATTCAAATGTCATTTTGGTCGTAGGTGCAAAGTACTCACAAATTCAACGACTCACGTGAAAATATCCAGCAAATCAGTCATTCATGCATATTAACCATAAGTGAGACAACTGCTGCTATTACCAAAAGAGACTACCTTGTCAATCAAACGCCGTGGCTAACCCATATCTCGGAAATGAATAACTATGGCAATAAGGCTAAAGTAGTCTCCTTGCAATGTAATTTTTTTTCCTGAACTGCAGTTACGGAAAACTTAGTTTCCTGCGGAACCGTTTGAGGGGTCGCTGCTAAGCAACTTATGGAAGGCTGATAATGTTTAGAGAAGCAATTAATAGGGAGTGACATCTCATAGCGCAATACTCTACACCGGGGAAACGCAAGCACCTGGAACATTCTAGCGCAGTTAGTGCGAAAATCGTATAAGTCATCAATGCAAAACGTAAATATAAATTTAATGTAAATGTAATATAATGTAATGTAAATCTAATGTAATGTAATGCAATTTTAAATGTAATTGTAAATGTAACCTCATGTTCCGCGCGTCAAATTTCCCTTTCATTTTGTAACATCATATTCTCTTATAATATTCGGCAATGTAGCACATGGAGCGATGGCCAGGGGTCAGGTGGTACGATGACATACTTATTATAATGCACACGTCCGTTATAGCTATCGCAAAAGAAATTGCAGTGTTCAGTGCAATAATGCAGTGACTGAGCGTTAACTAAAGCTTACTTTTAACAAAAGTGTGGCTAACACATTCGATAAGGGGACAGCAAACAAATGATTCAGAGTGACCAAATAATCTAATTCATTGGTAGTATTTATGTGCCTGTTGTAGAATTTTTTGGTTTTGTTACAAAGAAATGTGCACCATTGGTATTAGGCGCTTGTATTCGAACGCGCCAGACGCGGGCCTAAATTTAAAGCTTCTTGGTAAGCGTGATGGGCGATACCGTAGCGACGATTGCGATTTCAACAAAAAGGAAAAGGGCAGAAAATATATTCCACCGTCATATCTCTTGGCGGTGCGTTTATAAATAGTCGCTAGGGCAACCTAAAGTCTGGGGGAGAAAGTAGGTGGTAAACCATCGTCACTGAATATGTTTTTCTAATATCTCGTAATTGTTTAAAGTTTGCTTTGCAACTACGCCACTGCCCTTGGAAATAGCAGAATGTTAAATTTTTGTTTGTATTTTGATTTGACTGTCGTTTTAAACTACTAAATAATTTTTTAATTTCAGTGATAATTCAACTCATCGAATTGGTTCGCGAACTGGTTCGGCACGGGATTTCGTCGAACCGGAACTGAACCGGAACTAAATGATTTCGCCTGAACCAGAACCGTAACCGAACCGGTATTTTTTTCGGTTGGACACATTGCTGAAAAAAAATTAAAAGATAATGTAATTACGGGGATGGGGAACCGTGTAGCACCTTCCATTTAAACAATAAAGTAGATTTCGCGAAAGTTCTAAATTTAATCGTTATAATAGCGTAAATGGATATAATTGGTCAAATAAAAATTGGAAAAACTAAAATTAGAGAAAATACAAAAATATTACGACAATGGCGAACCGTATAGTGGCCTAAATTTCCACAATAAGGCACATTTCGCGAAAGTTCCACGTTTAATCGTTGTAATAGCGCATATGGTAAGAACTGGTTGGACAGGATTTAGACAAACTAAATAATGTGGCTGCAAAACGCTCACACTCAACAAAAGCGGTATATGAAGGCTACGTATGTGTTAAAAATTTAAAAAGAGTGTTTTGTTTGTTTGGGTGCCCAATTCGCGAGTTCCGAACTCATGGCTGGTCTTTTGCGCATAACTGAGGTCCTCATGGTGATGTCGCCAATATTAACCGCGTAATCGTCCGCCCGGCCTTGAAGTTGAGCTAACTGGAATATTTGGAGCCAGCGGCTTTACACCGCTATTGCAGTGGCGTTGATGTGACACTTTACAGAATGTTAAGGTTGGGCACGACGAACCAGTTCACGCCAGTTACAGACGTATGACATGCCATACAGTTATACAAATTGATGAATTGTGTCTTTTCTTTAAAGATGTGTTTCGCTGCAAAGTTGCCGCTGGCGCAGTTCGCACCTTGTATCTGTCGGGGCGACAGCGATGGCGACGCTGCAACTGTGGTGAAAAACTTAGTGAAAAAGGTCGTTCTCACTTTGCAATTAACATTTCATCGCTTGCTGAGGGCATTTTGTGCGAGTTGATTGTGTGCTGGGACGAGGTCAATGCTGGGGTGAGGATGCGGCGAGGACACAGCAGAACTAATTGACTCGTTGTTCGTCTTCTAACTTCATTAAAAAAAGAAATATTAATGAAACAGGGTGGTTCCTGCCAAAATTAGTAATTTCTGGGACGAAGAAATATTTTTTTAGGCAATTTTTCAATTTTGAGCAATTAGTCTCTAAAGAATATAATGATAGCAATAGATTCTGAGTATGAATTAACGTCTAATGCATTCCCCAATAGCTGCGCCGAATCTTGATTGAATTGAAATGTTTTACCTGTTCGATTCAATGCGTACTGTTTTATTTTTTCGAGGAGAGACGGCTCGCTTGACCCGGATGTGTCCAGTCCAACTATTCCGAAAACAAGTAAATGGTCGTACATGTTTTCTCCGACAGGAAGATTTTCTATTACTGATATCTAGAAAAAGACAATGAAGGTTAGTTTACGAAAACAGTAATACGGCTCATATAAAGTAAGTTATGATTGAAATTTAAATTTAGAAAGCGAGCAGAAGGATGAACTTGAAATACTTGAAAGTAAAGCAATACATTCAAGTCAGCAAAATGGTTTCAGTTACACTGAAACACAACGTGAAACTTAAAAAAACTGGTCGTACCATAATTTTTTTTTGATATCGCGGCTAAAGAAACATCAACAGAATAAATCTAAATGGTATACAAAGAAGCAAACTGTGTCTTATTCCGCCACATTGGAGGAGAGAGCGCACAAAACATGGCTATCATATTTTAATCGGTGTTGTGTCTGCGAACAGGCCGAACACACTAGTTATTGCGTTAAGAATAGATGGTGGATATCCCCGGCAACGTTTTTACATCGCTGTGCTCATTTTCCCGTTATTCTGCAACCAGAGGGAGCAATGTAGGTGCAGAGTACCGCCAAGTAAAAATGACGCCTGCTGGCCATGTCGACATAGAGACAACTGGTACAGTGGAATCTAGACAGCCTAGACAAATGCGCTCAGATAAATTTGCTGGGGAAACGCATTTTTTTAAATCATAAAAGCCATTCTTTCACCACCCGAGTGTCGTTGCTCTGAATAACTGTCGCTCTCTCTACGCTTCGGAGAAATAAGAAACGTATGCGAAGGATATGAATAAAACAAGCATACGATGGCAAAGCTTCCGTAGTGCCACAGATTATTTCTGACAGTGTGCGGCTCCCGTTTTCTTTCTTTCTTTCTTTCTTTCTTTTTTTCTTTATTTATTTATTTATTTATTTATTTATTTATTTATTTATTTATTTATTTATTTATTTATTTATTTATTTATTTATTTATTTATTTATTTATTTATTTATTTATTTATTTATTTATTTATATGTTTGTCTTCACAAAAGTGGGAGGTGACCAGTATAAAAGCCGTTCTGCGACGGCTTGAGGATTCCTTGGCCACCCGCCAGAGTTGTCAAGGAACCCCACACCAGAGTGGCTATCAAAATCGGAGTTCCCGTCCAGGACTGAATGCTATTTCGTGCTTGTGTGAGGACTTGTGCTTACACGCAGTCAGCGCAATGATGCAATACGACTGAGCACTGATTTATAGAGGAATGAGACGCTTCCCTATCAATAGTAAAAAGGCTATGGACACTTAGATCAGTAGACTATCTATTCATATCTACCGAAAAATTAGGAGCAGAATTTTATTGATACTGTGCAATCACAAAATCATCTGTATATACTATGCATTGGTTGACAGTAGTAAGCCCGTATTAGTGCTACACTACCAGAAAAAATGTAGTAGTCCAGTCGTCACAAGCAATTTCTAGTGTCAGGCTTCTTCGAAAAGGTAATTAAAAGCGGGAACATGTAATATGTTATCGAAGAACAATTTAGCAAGCTCTGAGAAACGATGGAGAACGTTGATATAGTGTAGACATGTGTGCATGTATGTATAAATCCTTCTTGGGAAAAGGGGTGGCCAGTGGACTAAGGAAGCAAGGGATTGTTTATTAGTGGTGCAGGCTTTTCTAGGCCCTGAATTCTTCTGGCTACGCCTAATACTTTTGCGAATTCCCATATGGAGGGTAATGTTCTTGGTAAGCTAGTGGGATTTGTAGACATCGTCTACCCTTCATTTTATAGCACCTATTTGGCGTGACGGGCCGGGAATTGACGGAGGCCCCCGCAGTGTCACCGAATGTATGAAAATGACAGAACGCGCAGCAAACGTAAAGTCCCGACTCTTACGTACGGGATTTTTCTGTCGTGGATACCAGTAAGAAAACCATAATACGCTCGCTGGAAATGGTCCTAATATTTTATCTGGCTTCACTTTCTTTTACTCAAATCGCGCCACGACTGTTACTTTACTCTGGCTTTCTCCATGTGAGGTCTTTTAGAATTTGTCTTTAAATCTTGGCCTATCTGTTTCACCAGCTTTGCCATCGCGCTCATCTACGCACAGATTCAATTCACCTCAACACTGTGCCAATCGAGGTAATTACACAGTAACAATTAAGGTTTGAACAAACAGTTGCATGATGAACGTTTTTTGTTTTTATTTTTTTCGAACATCCGAAGGCTGTTATCGCATCATGCCGAGATTGAAAGAGTCCAGGACCCCTCATGGGGTATGACAATGACGCCAACTATGGACATGGTGAATGATGTTCCTTTTCTTAACACAGTAACCAAGCTTTACGTGAGCGAAGCCTTTATGGCGCATGTCTATTTCTTTCTGGGTAATTCATCTCTTTAATGTCGTTGGTTCTCATCATCGATTATATGAATGAATGAATGAGAAATGGGAAAAACTATAATACAAGCGTGTAGCTACGGCCAGCGCAAGGAAAAAAGGAAGGCGATGTCGGATGAGATTTTTACATTCACAGCGAGGTTACGTTGACCTCGCAACCAAAGCCCTATATTGCAAACTTGTGGCAGCGAAAAGAACTTCCAAAAGTTCCAGCCTTATTCAGCGCCGTCCACTCATCTATCGCCCGGCGCAGCTGGTATATTTGGTTTCATTTTGAAGCAAGGATCCTTCCACACCAAGTGTGGTATCGTTGGCTGCGCATGACTGTTCCGCGAGTTGCCGGCGACGCAAAAGACGCTTTCAATGGCACGGTGTTTGTAGTAATGCCACCCAACACCATGAGATCTTATGCGTTCCAAAACCAGTTAACGCTTTGGTGTTGTGGACCTATGCCGTTGGTTGTTGTAATGCATTTTCTTTGTCGGCGTCCTGGGCGAAGGTCGACAAATTGTGCGTATGTAGCAAAAAAGGTTAAAAACAATCTTTACTGGCCAGCCCGTGACGCGAGCATCCTGCATGTGAGGGTATCCAAGTCCGCTGGCTTCAAGGATCGTTCCTGATCTGATCTGATTGTAGGGTTTAACGCGCCGACGCAACGCAGGCCATGAGGCGTGCCGTAGTGGAGGGCTCCGCATTAATTTCGACCACCTGGGGATCTTTAACCTGCGCCGAAATCTCGTACAAACGGGAGTTTTTGCTTTTCGCCTCCATCAGAAAAGCGGCCGCCGCGGCCGGGAATCGAACCCGCGACCGGATCATTCCTTCCATTCTCGTGATTACGTGTGTGGTCGTAACAGGTAATGAATAAAAAAATAATACAAAAAATGGAGGAAGCACACAGTAACGCGTAAGACTTGACCGTAGCCATGCTGTACCCAACTTTCACGACCATCACGATAGTTTAAGTCCACGATTGTAGCTTATTTGCTTCTTCCTCCCTTCCGCAACGACCTTTACTCCATCATTGTTGCTGTAAGTGTGACCTTTCTTCATTTTTTTGGAAGTGATAATCATTGGACATCACCTCGGAGGGCGTACACTATGCCGTGTCTTTCTCGCTCCGATCAAGTGTTGCCACGATGACGGCGAATGCTGAAGTTTTTTGCCAATCATGGCCGTTATCCCCAACGGGTTATGCTAGGCTTTACAAACGTGCGCTGGGGACGCTGGGTGGTCGCCACGAGGCACAGTCACACAGCGCTCAATATTTTTTTTCTTTTTTTTGCCGCGCGGACGCAGCGAGGCACACGGACACGTGTGCCACCTCGGCATTTTCTTTCTATTTTTAATGCGGACGCGAAAAATAACGATTTGCTAATAAGCTTCGCTGTTAAAACAACTAAAAAACAAGGGAGTAGATATAAGAAAAAAACAAAATAAACAAGTGAAATAAATAGGTCAACAAATACAAGCAAACTAAACCCACTAAACGTTGTCCCAAGAGATTTTGAGATATTCGGGCGTAAGTGAAGATGTCCTCATTGAAGCGCAACAAACCCTGCGGGTTAAACAAGAAAGATTTACTTGGTTCATTAAGTGATTTTTCAGGGGGGGTAGCGATCCGTAGCCGTTGTGGGTATCAGTCCTGCTCATTAAAAACCTTTTGAAAGACGTCATAAGTGCCATCCGAAAGCAAGCCTCCACAAGAAAACTGAATCAACTGGAGTGTTGCAACTAGGAGGCGCGACGTAACGCTGCGTGAAAATAATACTGCTCCCGAAGCTAAACAAACTGACAATTCATATCACTTAGCGCTGCAAACGCACAGTGAAGTTTGGTGCTCCCAGACAAGATCGTCAGCTGTGACAAGAAACTGATACCCATTCCCACAACGGAAGCGATGCGCGTGGCAAAATTGGGTTACCTAACTACCAAACTACCATAAGTAGCCAAAAGCTATGCTAAGCTCTGAAGACCAACAGAATACGGGGATATTAAACAGCAAAAAATTCAAATGTGTCCCGTACACAGTGTTTATAGCGTTTAAGGAATTTATTAGGGTTTATTCAAAGTATTGTTATTCTTGATAACTAGTTGTTACAGTTTCTTTTGTGGGGTGAGATTAGGCTGAACCCGCACACAGGAACGTGGCGTCTCGTTGTTAGACACCGACATATATACATTCGAACGCTACAAATACATAATAAAATACACAAACGAAAATCAAACTAATCGAATCAGTTCAGTCCCCTATAAAACATTCCTACCTAGAGAAGTCTGTGCTCATGGGCGGGTGTCGAGCTGAGCATGCAGTGCTCTGCCGCCTACGCTAGCTGGTCAGAGAAGAAGGCGGCGTTGCAGAATCTGCCAAATCGTTACCACTATAGCAGGCCTTAACGAACATGTGGCTGGGCATTGAGGTGCCACCAACATTTGCATCCAGCTGAGAACTCGCTATGCGCTGTGTTTCTCTTGCCGCCAATCTTGGATCGGCTAACTCCAGCTCAGACTGTCTCGAAGGCGAGGACGAAGATTCCCATCGGCTTTGATACCTCCTGGACGCTTAGATCCTGGCGAGATTTTTCTGCAGTTTTCAATAAAGCCATCAGTTGATAGTCAGCGCTTGTGGTGTGTTACTCTGTCGTCCTTTGTTAGAATGTGCGCTGTTCCTTCCTGTGCATCTGAAAACCACCAACTAGCCCAACATGCCACCCTTCTGGCGAGAGGTTGCCGAGAACCGTGCCTCTTCTGGCTCCGCAGTGCAACGTCGGCCTGTTGCTTCGTCGCCTGTTATTCTTTTTTTCATCCTTCTCACCTGTATTGCTCCAGGACGGTTGACGCCCTGGAATGCGCCTCCTCACATACGTAATCATGAACTACGTGTCAATATTTCGCGGCTTTATCTAGACCGACCTTTCCCTGCCAAACGATAGGTGGCAGTACGCGGGTACGCACCAGCCCCGCAGCGACACTAACAAAATATTTTATTTTAAATTGGGTGTTTCACGGACCCCGAGCTACATCCGCGCTAAAAAAGCAGGCTGTAGTAGAGGGCTCTCGTATCAATTTTGATTATCTAAAAAACCTTAACCTGTGGAGAAATCACGACACACAGATGTGTTCGCCTCATACCATATACAGTAAATCCCGCTTATATCGAACAGCGCGACAATTGTAAAATAGTTTGATATAACAAAAATTCGATATAGAAAGTGAAGCAAAAAATACTTTTGTGACAGCAATCTTGCGATGGATGTCACGAGCTAACGCTGAGCTCTTACTACCCTGCAGTTCACTATTGATATGACACTTTCTCGGAAAGAAAACAATAATTTATTGGGGTGGGAGATCTGCGTGAGTGTAGCCTGCTTCTTGCAGCGCAACGCGTTGTTGGTGACTGCTTGCTCCACGGTATCTGAACAGTAGACAAGCACAAGACTGCTGCCCTCAATGGCACTGCAGTATCGCCGTAGAAGGGCCACGGCAGCGATGGCTTCGCTCATGCTCGGAAGCGGTACGGAGTCCTCGGCGTCTTCGACAGAGCGGAAACAAGCATAGATACAAGCGAATAACGGCGAACCCAGCGAACCGAGCAATTGCGCGCAGCGAGGGGCGCCGATTTGAAGATCGGTGACATTGCAGCCCGCACAGCCCAATGTGGCGCTTTCGGCTCCAACGGCATGACTGCGTCAAGCTGGTCCACTCTGCCACGGCCCGTTTGGACGCAGGGGGCGCTGCAAGCGCGCAAGGGCGACGGGCGTGCAGCGGATGAGCTCCGGCAATCTTTGTCGATCGCTGAAGAAACGCATCTGAACCCTCAGTAATTTTGCTGCGACCCGTCACAACAAGCCGTCTGGAGTCCGCGGACACCAATCTTGTCCAGGTGGGCCCCACTTTTACTGCAATTCAGAGCGAATTCCTTGCCGCGCCGTGGAGCACCGACGGTGACTCCGGTCGGACGCCCGGCGGTTGCGCCGGGGCGCGCCCGCGAGGAGGAAGCCCTCTCCACCAATATGGCCGCTCGGCAAACTCAGCGGGGCTACGATCCCGAGGCCATGGCTTGGTCAACGGTTCCGGACAACCCAGCAGAAGAGCCTTCACCGGGTAAACCTCTCCGCAATCAAAACCTGTTCAAGCTCGTGGAACGCCGCTCCCGGCGACAACCCAAGACGGCATCCCCCACCACGTCGGGGGGGGGGGGGGGTGGGGGGTCAGCTCCCTCAAACCAGCGAAACGACGCCCAGCGCGCAGAGACGTCACACGGCGGTCCCGCTCTCCAGCAAACACCGAAATGGAAACCGAAACCATTCCCAAGACTCCACCCGAACGACTATCAAGTCATCGTAAAACCCAGGAACCCGGTTGCTCTCCGGGATATGTTTCAATGCAGCCAGCTTGGAGAAGCGCTGAGAGCGCTGCTGGGGGAGACTGCAGCATCTACCCTCACTCTTCTTCCTTCATGGGAGCAAAACGTCATCGTCACGGGCACTCCGGATGGTCTAGTGGGGGATGGCCTCCTTGGCGACTTCCAACTTACCTCCCCGAAAGGCCCCGTTGACATTTGGGGCAACCTCAAGCAAACCGACAATGTTTGCAAAGGTGTCATCACCGTTGCGAACAACGAGACCACCGAGTCTCTCCAACAGAAGATCAAATGGCGAGCCTGGGAGATCGTCGACATCCGCAAATACGGCACCTCCAACTCGGCACAGCTCACCTTCGCGGGGAAGACTGTGCCTCAGTATGTGCACTACAACTCAGTAATTGCCATCGTCCGAACATATAAGACGACTCCAGCCTGCATCAAGTGCGGTACGGTTCGACACCGGGCGGACACCTGTCCCAACCTAAAGGGCGAAAACTGCGGCCTATGTGGTCAAAAATTGGCTGTGGTGGAGGGGGTGAGGGCCCCTCATGACTGCCAGCCGAAATGTGCAACGTGTGGACTTCCGCACGCAACCAACTCCTGCGAGTGCGAGGCGAAATTCCGGCAGTTCCGGTCACCGACCTCCAAAGCCGGGCGTTCGGGAACACCAGCAACACGGCGCTCCGGCGGCAAGCCAGGGCACTCCGGCGCCGCGACCAAGGGCCGCGCACCACGTCACGCTGACGTCACGGAGACAAATCAGCGAACGCCCCCTGCTGGAAGCGCTGTCAAGGGGCAACAGGCGCCTCCCCCGCCACCGCACGGGAGAAAAGGACAAGCCCAGACAAGCAAAACAGGGAGCATGTCTTACGCCTGGGCTCGGGCCATGAAATATGGCAAACAGGTGAGTGGCTCGGGTGGGGTCGCCTCCTCTTCCTCTTCCCCTCTCAATCCTCCCCGCTCTCAGGCTGATATTGAACTCCAAAAACAGATAACAGCCCTCCGGGCCAAAAATGAGGCGCTGCTTGCCAAAATTCACTCCTTAGAATCCAGAATGTCTTCGTCGCCGGCCTTCTTGGGGGCCCTCGATGAGATGGAGATACGCCTCACTAGCAAATTCGCCTCGATGATCGATACAGCAATGGAACAGATCCTGACAAAGGTCATGGAAGCTGTTCCGGCTATGATCTTAAAACGTGTCGCGAAAAATGCACGCCTCCTCCGCCTGCGTGGACCGCTCCGGGGCGTGTCCACCTGATCTTCCAAATCAAGCCGTCGAGCCGCTGACTCCGACACCGAGGATGGCTACCCTGCGCCAGGGGCTGAGTCTCCTGTCGAGCCCATGGATGCTTGCTCTGGAGTAGTCCCTCTTCCAAATTTTGCATTCAGTTTTAATGAAGGTGCCCCCCCCCTCGTAGGAGCCTAACCCTTTCCAAGTCAGCTTCTCCCGTTGCCATAGCACAGTGGAATTGCAGAGCTTTCCGTAGTCGCCCTCCAAGAGCCAGGGATGGGCGCCACACTCACAAACTACGTGACGTTCCAACAGGACCCCTCGTCTTGTCTTTGCGTCCACAAAAATTGTACGGCTAATCTTGCCGATCTCGAACTGCAATTTGCATATTCGTACGTAATGGTGACTCTCCTCCCTCTCCGCAAACAGGATCCAACACTTCACATTCAAATATATACTGGTCACCTAAATTGCAAAACATTTCCTTTGCGGACCTCTTCAGCCGAGCACTGAGAGCCGCGGGTTGGGACCCCCTTCTGATTGTGGGCGACTTCAACGCCCCCAGTCGGTTATGGGGTTACCACGGTGAAGAAAAGCCAGGGCGCAGGCTTGCGGAGCTTGCGTCCACGCTGGGCATTACTCTTCACACTGACCCCGTCCATCCAACTCGACTTGGCAACTCCGTGACAAGGGACACCTGTCCGCACCTCACCTTTACTCATAACATCCAACATGCAGATTGGTTTAACACTGAGGAAACCCTCTGCAGCGACCACTGCATTATCAACACAACAACTAGAAATCGTCCACTCTGCAAACCTACAACACAAGCCCGTCTCCCAGATTGGACGAAATTTAGGCAAAATGTCGACAACACAATATCCATTTTAGAGCAAGGGTACAACACATGGTTCCAACAATTAGTTTCACACCTTCGCTCCATCGAAACTCAGATTCAGCTTTCACAGGTGGTGTCGGATGTGGACAATCACCTCCTCCACGTATGGGAAGTTCGGCACTGCCTATCCCGCCGATGGCGCCGGCAGAAGGACAATAGAAAGCTTAAAGTTCGAATTGCCGAACTGACCCAGCAAGCGGCTGAGTACGCGGCCCAGCTCGCCCACTCTAACTGGGTGGATAGATGCAATACGGCCGCTCGACAAATGTCCAGCCGAAACACATGGCGCCTCTTCCTCGTCCTCATTGACCCAACGCAGACGCACACGGAGACCCAAAAACATCTTCAACGTGCAATACATAGTTCATCAGGAAACACTGCACAACTTGCGCACAAACTCAAAGACCAATATGTGTGCACTGCACAGGACCCTTGTGAGCAGGCATACTCTTATGCAGGCTCCGAGAACATTGAGATGGATCAAACATTCCAGCTTCATGACCTGCGCGTGGCCCTTGCCAAAATGAAACGTGGCACCCCACCAGGCAGGGATAAAATTACCTTGAAACTGCTAGCTAACCTCCCATAATGAGAACGAAATGCGGTCACTGACCAAGTCAAGGTGAAAAACACAGAGACGTTTCGGAACCCGTACGGGTTCCTTAATCACACTAAGCAGGCAAGAGCCGTAAGTCGCTTCTTATTCTAAAATGTGACGTAATGCAGGTTTACCAGCAGATCCACGGAACTGCCATGGGAGCTTCCATATCCGTTACTATGGTAAATTTGGTCATGGAAGTCAGTGAACAGAAGGCCCTCGCTGGTTTTGATCCCAAGCCCAAGATATTCGTCCGCTACGTGGACGACTGCTTCTGCATCATCAATAGAAACGGTGCCCCACGGCTCCTGCTTCCTCTTAACTCGATAGAAGCCTCCATACAGTTCACTGCAGAATATGAGTGTGACAGCAGCCTTCTTTTCCTCGATGTCCAGCTGAGGCGTACCGGAACTAGTCTTTCGTTTGCTGTGCACAGGAAGGCGACGCATACCGGACATTACCTGAATTTTAATTCGTGCCACCCTGCCTGTCACAAGCAATCCGTCGTTTCTTCTCTTGTGACGCGGGCAACACGTATTTGCTCAAGTGACGACGAAAGGAAGAAAGAACTTGAAACCATACATCAAGAATTACTGACGAACGGGTACCCGGAGAAATTTATTAAGAATGCCGAAGACCGTGTTCTCAATCCCAGGATTTCCCAGGGCAAGTCATATCGAAGACGCGCCGGCATCCCATACGTTCCTGGGGTGAGCGAAGGTTTAAGCCGTATCTTTTCAACGTATGACCTTCGCGTTGCCCACATGCCGTCCAACAAGCTGAGGAATCAGCTCGTGAACGTGAAAGATCGCTTGGACAGCAAGATATACCCCGGTGTTGTCTACAAGACACCATGCGCAGACTAGCTGCAATTACATCGGCGAAACTGGCAACTTCAGAAGGAGATTAAAGGAACACCAAAGGGACGTGGGCAGCAACAAGAAAGCGTCGAATGCCTTGGCCGAGCATGCCGATGATCACGGTCATTCCATCGACTGGGATAACGCCGCTATAATAGCAAAGGAAAAGAACCCAGCCACGAGATTACTTTTGGAATCCGTGTTCATTCAAAAGACCAAGGACACTATCAATAGGACAGATGGCAATCTGCCGGCAAGCTACACCCGTTCATTACGTAACATTTTAGAATAAGAAGCGACTTACGGCTCTTGCCTGCTTAGTGTGATCAAGGAACCCGTACGGGTTCCGAAACGTCTCTGTGTTTTTCACCTTGACTTGGTCAGTGACCGCATTTCGTTCTCATCATGATACCTGACCAGACGAACTTTCGTCGAACTCTTGACTACTAACCTCCCATACTCGGCTTATGAAACTTTGCTATACTACATCAATGCAATTTGGAGAGGGGACACACCACTCCCCATTGAATGGAAAACAGCTTTGGTCACATTCATTCCAAAGGCCGGCAAAGAAATTAACACAGACAACCTCCGCTCCATCTCCCTTACCTCATGTGTGGGAAAACTTATGGAGACGATGGTGCGGGGACGATTGTCCAAGTACATAGAAACACAACACGCCTCGGACGCCATGCTCGGACACCATGCGGTCCGAGCATGGACACCATGCTCGGGCGAAATCCGGACACCATGCTCGGATTTCACCCACACAAATCCGCAGAGGACGTTCTGCTTCAACTAAATCGGGAAGTCCTTGACCCCATCGAGCGCCCTCATAATGACAGGGTCGTACTCGCCCTAGACCTTAAAGGGGCATTCTACAATGTAACTAACGAGATTATTCTCAATAATCTAAGTCAAACAAATTGCGGCCATCGTGCCTTTCAATACATCCGATAATTCCTCTCCGAACGCCAATCCTATATCTGCATTCAGGATCAAAAACACGGCCCCTTCCAAGTAGGCACCAGGGGAACTTCACAAGGCGCAGTGCTCTCTCCCCTGCTATTCAATTTGGCCATGATGAACCTACCGGCCCAGCTGAGTGCTGTCGCGGGCGTGCAGCATGCTATGTACGCCGATGGCATTACCCTGTGGGCCACGCAAGGCTCGCTTGGAGACATTGAGGCCAACCTGCAGCAGCCGGCGAGCAAAGCGGAGCGCTACGCTCGTCCCTACGCTCGTCCACCAAAAGTCTGAATTTGTGCACATCCTCCCCTCACCAGATGGCACCACTACAATTCAACTTTCCCTGGAGTCAGGCTCAATTCCAGAAAAAGCAGAAGTCCGAGTACTGGGGCTTTTCATTCACCAGCATCGCAAGCCAGACAGCACACTGGCTAAACTCCGCAAGGTGGGGGACCAGGTGGGCCGCATGGTCCGCCGTGTCTCCAACAAACGTGGGGGGTTGTGAAGTAAGAACGCCTTGCGGCTGGCAAACGCCTTCGTAACCAGTCGAATTCTGTATTCGACTCCATACCTTTACCTGCGGAAGCAAGACGAGGGTGCCCTCGAGGTCATTCTGCGCAAAGTAATCAAGCGGGCCCTTGATCTCCCGGTGAACACCTCCAACGAGCGCCTTCTAGCACAGGGAATGGTGAACCCCTTTACGGAATTGAGGGAAGACCACCTTACAGATCAATATACGCGCTTGTCGCAGTCGGAATCGGGTCGCCGCCTTCTTTCCCGGCTCCATATACAACACACCACGCTTATGGAAGAGCGGGTACGCAGTCCAGTGCAGTGGAGATATGCCCTCCACGTACACCCTCTTCCGGCCAAAATGACTCGAGAAGACCATGATGGCCGACGCCTGGCGCGGGCGGAAGCTCTGGCCCACCGTTACGGTTCCAGACCCGGCGTTTATTATGTGGATGCCTCTGGCCCACACCATGGGGGATGGTACACGGCAGCAGTTGTCCACGAGACCAAAACAGTCAACCGCCTTAGCTTCAGGGCCCGCAACAGAACTCATGCGGACGAGGTCGCCATAGCATTGGCTGCTTCCCACTCGGACTCCAAATACATTATTTCTGACTCGCGAGGGGCCTGTCGGAAAATCGAACAAGGCTGGACCCCCTATCTGGCCTATCAAATCCTTCAAAATAGCTTCTACATTGGTGACCCCACTGACTGATACATTATTTGGGCTCTTGCTCACGAGGGGCTGGCTGGAAACGAGGCTGCCGACGCTGCCGCCCGCGCGATCTCTCTCCGGGAAGTTTCCTCCTCCCCCCTCTACCAGGACGCCGATCCTAATCCGGCTTACACTTTTAAAGATATCATCTTTATACTGTTGATATTATATCTGATACACTAGCTTACATTGTAAATTTAATTTTTAAAACTGCTGTCTTCCCGCAATAGCTGAAAAGAAGTAAATTAAGTACTGTCTTTAAACAGGGGATAAGACTGCCTTGAATAACTACAGAGCAGTTTTTATACTTCCCTTTTTTAGTAAAGTGATTGAAAGGCTAATGAACAGCGTCTTTTAAACTACCTCAATAAGTTCGCAATTCTCACGCCTCGACAGTTCGGTTTCCGGCCCGGTTACTCCACTAATCTTGCTCTGATAGCGTTGACTGATCAATTTAAGAAGGCAATCGATGAAGGTAAAATAGTCGGATCCATTTTCATAGATTTTAGTAAGGCATTTGATTCCATAAATCATGACACTCTTTTTCAAAAATTATCCTCATATGTTATAATTGGTACCCCTTTAAACCTCATTACGAATTACTTGCTCGATTGAGAACAAACCGTTAACGTATAAGGTGCAATCTCGGATATAAAAATTATAAATATAGGCTTACCACAAGGGTGTATCCTGGGTCCAATCTTATTCTTAATTTACATTATTGACCTCCCAATCTGCCTAACAACTCCAGCCGACTGCCTACTTTATGCTGACGACACAACCATTGACACCGCCCACGAAAACATCGATGAAATAACACAGCAGCTAAATAACGACCTCAGGAAACTCAGTATGTGGTGCGACAGGAATATGCGAGTAATTTATCCAGCTAAAACACAATTCATGTAATTTAGTTCCCGTAAGCTCAGGCACGATAATGTGACCATACTCATTAACTCCCACCCCATATTCCCAAGCAATGAATGCTTGTTTCTCGGTGTTCAACTGTACTGCTCCCTTAAATTCACTGCTCACATTCAGTATTTAAAAAAGAAGACGACATATGGTATTAGAGTTTTGCTAAAAGCGTGCCAATATTTTAGCTTACCAACGCTCATTTCCCTGTACTGTGCATTTGTTCATAGTCACATCAACTACTGTATCGTGTCTCGGGCTTTACTTATCATTCGCACCTCACACCCCTTCGGCACATTCAAAACCAAGCGGATCGACTGATAACATCCAGCCAGTACAACGCGCATGTGCCCCCACTTTTTCGAAAACTAAACCTTTTTACCATTGACACACTCGTTCTGTATAACCTGGGAATATTTGCTTACTGTTTAAATAAATCTAGAATACTTACACATGATCAATAGAAAGCAACTTACCAATCCTAACCACACACGGTTTTCACTTCAACAGAACTATCTGCTTCCAAGAGTGCGCACAAACTATCGAAAAGAAACGGCAGAATTCGCTGCTATAAAGAACTGGAACAGCCTCCCTCTTGAACTTAAAGATCTGTCGCCTATTTCTTCATTCAAACACTCACTCAGGACATTTTTATCCCGCTAATTGTTGTGGTCTGTTTTTTACTGTGATTACCTAGAAAATTCATTATTACGCCTGTGTTCTTCATGACCAACCTTTAAATCTGTTGCACTGTATAATTATGCATTCTGTCTTCGAAAATATTTCTGTCACACAAACGTATATTATTTTATTAGCTTTGTTTGTCGTATTTTTCACCCTATCTACTGTACGCGCGACTGCATTTTCTGTACCTTTTTATATCACTTCTCGCCTTTACTAACAAGATGTCCCACTAGAGTGTTTACTTTAGCACCTCTTTCTGTATATTGTGTTGTATGAAATTCACCAGGATCTAGTAAACCTTGTTTCAATTCAACTGCGCGGGAAATAAAATATACAAGAATTACAAAATGCCGGAAGCATTTTATAAGTTCTTTAGAGACCTGGCACTGACTCTCCCCGCGGCTGAAAAGAGTTCCTTGTGCACAAAGCGTGATGAACATCACTGATTATACTTTTCCCTGGTAGGTTATGTGCTGCTTCGGTGCTGTCAATGAGTACCGTGGTTGCAAACAAGAAGATTTTGTGCTGACACACAGTATCACATGCTTATAGTAATCATTGTAGTGTCCAGAGAACAAAAAAGAGTAAAACAAGTAGCTAAAAAACATGGCAGGCGCTTAGGTTGTATCTAACTATGATCGTACTCGCATGGGCTTTTGTTGCTGCCACAAGCATGAACACGAATCGAAAAGTATTTTATATTGTTGTATGCAACACATCCAGCGTTCTGATGATACAGCGTCTGTGCAAAGCCAATAAGAAATTTATATTTAAATGAATGTAAACCTCACTTTATATGGTTTTTTACGGACATCGTGGTGCTACCTCCCTAAGTGAACAGTTGAATATAGTGTGCAGAACTTACAGTAGCCATGCTGGCTGCTACACTTTGCATCAAAAATGTGAAACAGAATCACTTATATCATTAATATTAACATCATTTGGAGTTACCTGCTTTAGTCATACGGAAAGCTAAATAACTGGCTTGCCTGAATAAAAAAAGCAACACCTTTCATAGCTGTCTGCTTCTTATTCGAAGGCAGCATACATGAAATATATCCCCAATCACTAACAAATCGTAACTTCTCGCTGAAGATTTAACGCATTTGAACAAGAGCGAAGCGCTTATATACTTAGCATGGGCCTAAACCCTTAACTGCTACTCTTGCTACACATGCACTCTTAGGCAAAAACGACTAAAACAGGGGCTAAAATACAGCTGTTAGTCTTCGCGGGCAACAGTTCATCTTTAATGGGAGTATCTGTTGCAGAGTGTGTGCCGTGTGCACAAATGCATACTAACTGTTCGTCCCCGCCGATCTATTGGCGGTGAGATGTTTGAGTGGCGCCCCCTGGCTATGACGTCCGCTTAACTGTTCGTCCCCGCCGATCTATTGGCGGTGAGATGTTTGAGTGGCGCCCACTGGCTCTGACGTCAGCTTAGGGACTCGCGCCGCTGTCGTATGCTACACTCCGCTAATGAGGGGCAGCAGTGTCTGTGCTAGAAATCGCCCGCTTTGTTGCTGTAGTGCATTAAAAAGCGTATTTCTAGTCATTCAGTTATTTTGCCAGCTTCTGATGCATCTGAATAATTTGAAGCTGTATCCCCCACAAGTTTGCAACACAGGAGGAGATAGAGAACAACTTTCTTCAGAGCATCGGTCACAAGATCGTGTGTAACTCGTCCTTTCTAGCTTATTCGCGAGGATCAGCGATCAGAGCTTCTCGATAAGTATTCAAAATGCGCACGCTTCCCTGCAGTATTTTTTAGATGCTCTTATGAAGACTCAACAGTCTAGTACTAGGTACCAAGCAGCGGCTCCTACACGTGCATCGTACAGCAGGAAATAAAGCGGCTTTCTTCTATTTCTTTCGTTGATGTCTTGTATCAGATTAATGCTTCTTGCTTTTTTTCTGCTCAATGCATTAATTTTTCTGCGCCGTCACAAACGTCTTATTAGGGGGTTTTGGGATGTTTGGGAAGCTCACAAAGATCGTGTGGATATTTCCTTTCTGTTGTAGGGCATACATTGCTTCTTCACAAATTGGCTTTCATTACGACTGCGTACACGAAGGTGCATTTCCGCAGCGTGCTTTGTTTATGCACATGCAAATAGAATGAGAAGGTTTGTGCTACGCCATCGCGATCGCGGCCTAAACAACGTTGTCCACAGTAGTCGAGGGCGGCTTTTGTGCTCCGAATTTCTATCGTAATCATATCATTATCATAACGAACTGACCCTCAACCCGAACAATGATGACATGACTACGGTGTTGAAGGCATGATATACTCGCTAACTAACGCAATAAATAGTATACCTGCATATATTACAAGAATCGAAACCGAAGAATAATTCCAAGTAGCTCTTTATTGCATTCGAACCCTTCCAGGCGCAAAGAACAAATCCTATTCTACTCGGGATGGCGTTCTATGAATTGAACAAGATTACTTTTACTTTCTTGTCCAGGATTGAGGACCTGGCCCACTAACCAGCTCGATTTAATTGTAAATAAAATTTTCTCCTCCTCCTCTTGAGTGCAATTTTCCTATAACGCATATCCGAATATCGGGAAGATATTGCTGTGGAAAATGTACCGAAATATCCCTCCAGGTCTGAACAAACATAGTGTTACTGTATATTTAACGTAGACGTGGCTCGTTTAGCTCAACAAACCTCCATACTGGTTAGATGCCTGGTATGAAATCAGCACGCGCCTATATACAAAGTGGGTTATTTGGAACTCAACCTACAGTTTTTGCAGCCCATAGTGCATGTCGGCAAACTTTCATGCCTTGACAACGTGAAGTGATGTGACACAACACGTACGAGCGTTCAGAAAGGTTTCAAAAACTGTTTTACCTTACATATGATTACTGGGAATCGTAAAGCCAACAGCCCTGAAGCCCTAGAATTTGTTTTGGTCTCCCATTTTTACTGTTGTCGGTTATTAGCAGCGGACTGTTCCCTTTGTTCGAAAGATTGCTTAATTGAGAAGCTGATGCCTAGCTCGGACTCTTCGCACTCCGCACAGGACCGGCTTCGCAAGGAATGAGGCGACGCAGGCAATGTTTCTTCCGTAGCGGTATCCAAAACTATACCTTAACTGACACCAAGAGCTAGAGTGTGCGATTTTAAGCCTATTATTATGATGAAAAGTTACCCACACGCGAATTCTGGTGCGGAAAAGCATCAGACGTTGACCAAGAGCCAAGAAACAGCAGGAGAGCGAGCCTGAGTGAAGCAGACGACAAATGCGAGAATCCCTAAGCCGACGTCACGGAGACGCGCTTCGCAGCGCCGCCCGTGTTCGCGCTCACCGCCAATAAGGAGTAACGGGAAGACGGAATGCATGCATTTAGTCTCTTGGCTGCGTCGTTAATCCCCTAATGGCGGCGTCGTTGCCAATTCGCGTATATGTCTGTGGACAGTTTCAGATTTCCGAAACACAAGTCATTGCAGTCAGTGGGTCCTTTACATGGTGCCACTGGAAAAAATCCCGATGTCAATTATACGAAAAGCGCCCAGGGTTAACAGAGCCGCGAGTAATGGCAATGAGCGGCGATGCGTTATCGACAGACGCTTCCCGGCGAGGTTATGTTGATACGCTGTGTTGCATCCGATTCATGATGATGGTTGGGTTTTTTTATGGCGCAAGGCCGACTAAGGGCAAAGAGCGCCAGAGGAAATTTTATTTAATGAAGTGAAGTGGTTACAGAAAAAACAAAATTGTCAACCGAACATAGTAAAATCAGTTACAGATAATGGTGATGGCTGGTGTATAGGGCCAGATTTGATTATGCGTGATAGGAAATGAGGTTTAAAAACTTAACGTCTGACAAATACTCAAACACACGTTTAACAGAAACAATGGCTTCGTCACCTAGAAACTGCGATGGATGTAGTGGGATATGTTGTCTGTAGAGTTCTCTGAAGTGTTTGTGTCGTGTTGTGTGAAGTGCCTTGCATGTGAGTAGTATGTGCACTACGGATAGGGCCTCTCCGCACCTGCTGCACTGGGGTCTAGAAGATCCCGTCAGCAGATACGAGTGCGTTGCATGGGTGTGCCCTATCCGTAATCTGGCCAAGGTGACTTCAGAGTATCTATTGCGTGTGTCGGTGGTGTATGGTCCCAATTGAGGTTTTATTACGTGTAACTTGTTGTCTGTTTGTTCACTCCAGTGTGCTTGCCATGTTTTGCGAAGTTGTTGTCTGATGTGTGGTTTCACGTCGGTGTAGGGTAATGTGGTTATGTCTACTGAATTCGAGAGTGTAGCAACAGCAGCCATTCGGTCCGCTGCTTCGTTCCCGGCAATACCACAGTGGCCAGGGACCCAGCAAAGAACCAGTTCAAATTTGCGTACATACACAGACGTAATACCCTTGACAATCAGATTGACAACGTGGTTTTTCGAAGGCACTGTTGACGACAGTGCCCGCACAACACTGAGGGAATCTGTATAGATAATGGATTGTGGGATGTGGTTTTGAAGTATATGATTGACAACAAGAAGTACACCGTAAGCCTCTGCCGTAAAGATACTAGTATGACTATTCAGAGTTCGAGTGGCACTAAGGCCGGGCCCATGCGCCGCGCAGGACACAGAGGTGGCAGATCTAGAAGCGTCCGTATAAAATTCAGAGCACTCATACTTCTGCTGCAAATACAAGAAATGCTGCAGAATTGCACATGTGGGAGCTCGATTTTTATCTAGATGTGTAAAAGATGTGTCGCATGATACAGGGCGGAGATGCCATGGTGCTATAAAATCCGTTAGAGAACTTTGGATGGTGTCTAAAAAGGAGACAGCAAGATCTGACGCCTCCTCTCTAACTCTGTAAGAGAAGGGCGCAGAGATCGATGGTCGATTTAAAAGGAGTTCAGTCATGGACGTATCATGAAAAACTGATTTAAAAGGATGGTGAGGCATGGATGAAATTTTAAAAGCATAAAGGAGATCTGTGTAAGCTCACTGACGTTGTAGGTTCCATTTGTTGCACTCCACATAGAGGCTTTCGACCGGGCTAGTGCGGAAGGCGCCACACGCCAGGCGGAGCCCGAGATGGAGCACTGGGTCCAGCATTTTGAGGGATGTTTTACTTGCTGACCCATAAACACCGCTACCATAGTCCAATCGTGAACCTATCAAGCTGGTAAAAACACGTAAGAGAAGTTGTTTGTCAGCACCAAAAGAGATGTGCGACAGAACCTTCAGGATATTCATTGTTTTTAAGCATTTATGTTTTAGTTGTTTTATGTGTGGGATGAATGTCAGCTTTTCGTCAAAGATAATACCCAAGAACTTGTGTTCCTTTTTTACAGGAATAGAGACACCGTGGAGTTGAAGGTCTGGATCCGGCCGGATACCACGCCTCTTGGAAAACAAAATACAAGTGCACTTCCCGGGATTAAATTTAAAACCATTGCCATCTGCCCAGCCAGCTAGCTTGTTAACACCAAGCTGGACCTGGCGCTCACAGACAGACAAGTTACAGGATTTAAAGGAGAGTTGAATGTCGTCTACATAGACTGAACAGGAAATCGACGGTGGCAGCGCCTTCCTAAGGGAATTCATTTTCACAATAAAAAGGGTGCAACTTAAAACTCCACCTTGTGGCACTCCATTTTCCTGCACATGAACCCTAGAGAGTGCAGTTCCAACTCGCACACGAAAGGTTCTTTGAGACAAGTAGCTGGCAAGTGTGTTTATCATGTTACCTGACATGCCGAAGGACTTGAGGTCGCTTAGGATGCCATACCGCCACGCGGTATCGTACGCTTTTTCCAGATCAAAGAATACCGTCATACAATATTGTTTGTGGAGGAAAGCATCCTTTATATAGGACTCGAGCGCGACGAGTTGGTCGTTCGTGGACCGCCCCGCCCTGAAGCCTGCCTGGCAGCCCTCGAGAAGACCATTGTACTCAAGAAAGTACACGAGTCTCCTGTTTATCATCTTCTCGAGGAGCTCGCACAGGCAGCTTGTGAGGGCGATGGGCCGATAGCTAGCAGGAGAGGAAGGGTCCTTTCCTTCCTTCAGGAAAGCCACTACTATGGCCTCCCTCCAAAAGCGAGGAATGTGCCCCGAAAGCCATATGTTGTTGTATAGATGTAGGAGTGTTTCCAGAGTGTCTGGGTGTAGGTGTTGTATCATGGTGTATGTGATTTTGTCTGCACCTGGAGCTGAAGGCTTACATGTGCTCAGAGCAACCTTCAGCTCATGAATAGAAAAAGGAGAATTGTAAGAAGTGTGCGACTTGTTGTTATCACGCAGGGACTTCTTTTCTACAGATGTTTTGTGTTTCATGAAAGTGTTTGTGTATTGTTCTGAACTGGACACATGTTGGAAGTGTTGTGCAAGTGTGTTAGCCTGGTCTTCCAGTGTGTCCCCTGTTGTACTAACCAGGGGCAGGCTGTGTGTCTGTTGTCCTTTTAGTTTTCGTATTCGTGTCCAGACTTTGTGTGCGTCAGTGTATGAGTTGATGGAAGTGAGGAAGGTGCGCCAACTGTCCCTTTTCGCCTCACGACGCACTCGCTTACCCAAAGCCTTTGCCCGTTTAAAAGAAATTAGGTTATCTGACGTGGGGTACAGGCGAAGGACACCCCACGCCTTGTTCTGGGTCTCTCGCGCCCGCCTGCAGTCCTCGTTCCACCAGGGCCTCCTTGGGTTGCGGGACGCACTGGAGGCCTGGGGCATGGACTTTTCGGCGGCGTCGACTATGTGCGCCGTGACGAGTTGGGCTGCTTCCTCCACGTGTAGGTGTTTTATGGTTGTGTGGTGCAGTTTAGATGTTTCTGTGAATGTGCTCCAGTTTGCTTTTGATTCATTAAACCTTTTATGGGAAGATGGACTGCTCGGGCCTATACCTATATACGTTAATGAAGTGGGGAAATGGTCACTACCATATGGGTCCGTGCCCACACCCCACTCAAGGCATGGAAAGAGAACTGCGGAACCAATAGCCAAGTCAAGATGCGAGTATGTATTGTGTCCTAAGTTATGGTATGTAGGCTGTTTTTTGTTGAAAAGGCATGCTCCGGAGGATGTAAGAAACTTCTCTATCAGGCGACCTCGGGCATCCGTTCTAGAGGAGCCCCAAAGAGAGTTGTGTGCATTAAGGTCGCCTGTTATGATGTATGGTTCGGGCAGCTGGTCGACCAGCGCCTCGAAGTCAGAGCTCAGAAGTGCAAAATCAGGAGAGATGTAAATGGAGCATACCGTTATTAACCTATTAAATATTATCGTACGGATTGCTACAGCCTCAAGGACAGTGTTCAGAGTGACAGGGTGGCAGGCTAAGGATTTCCGGGCGACAATTGCCACACCTCCTGAAGAGTGTGTGCAGCCAACCCTGTCCTTTCTGAATACCATGTACCTATTTAAGAAATTTGTGTGTTTAGAATTGAGGTGGGTTTCCTGGAGACACATGATACTTGGCTGACTGGCATGCAGAATCTCATACACATCGTCAAGATTTTTAAGGAGGCCTCTGCAGTTCCATTGGATGATGTTTTCTGTTCCCATTATTTAGGTTTAAGAATGAATGGAGTGTGTGTATGTGTTCATGTGTCGTCTTTCGGGGCTGTTACTCTGGGGTTAGGCTTTTTAGGCCTGTCTGTAGGCTTGGAAGTCGGTGGCCGCTCCTTGCGCTGCGTTGCAGGCAGGAACGGCCCGACATCCATCTCGTCGTCGGATGTCCGAGGGGTGCCCGACGGACCGGGCCCCCCGGACTTGGCCCCCCCTCGGGAGCCCTTCGTTTGAGCCGCCACCGCCGAGGGCGTCCGGGGCACCAGGGGTGGCACGGGCGGTGCGGTGACGGTGGGAGCCGGTGCGGGGCCCGTGGTGTCCATCACCTCGGTACCCTCCAACGGACTGGAGGACGGGGAGACAGAGGCGGGAGCGGCACCGGTCCCGACAGAAGTGGTTTGCACCACAACCGCTGCTGCCTCAGCAAGCGGCGTGGTGCCGGGTTGGGCTGCGTGAGGCAACCCAGCGGGGGGCGGGGGCGGGACCAGGTCAGACTCGCTGAACTGGGTCCCTGTGGAAACCAGACGCCGCTCCGTCCCCCGGCGAGCCGCGTCTGCGTACCTCCCCAGAGGGAAAGAGGCGAACCTCTTTCGCGCCTCTGGGAAGGTGATGTTCTCCGTGACCTTGATGTTAATTATCTTTTTTTCTATTTGGAATTTTTCACACTTGCGGGAGTACGCTGCATGCGGCCCCCCGCAGTTTACACAAGTGAGAGTTTCGGATGGGCAGTTCTCGCTCGGATGATCGTGCGCCGCGCATTTTGCACACGTCGTTCGGCCACGGCAAGAGTTCGTACCGTGCCCGAACCTCTGGCACTTAAAACAGCGCCGCGGGTTCGGGATGTAGGGACGGATGGAGCAACGGATGAAACCTGCGTTTATGTATTGTGGAAGAACTGCGCGGTCGAAAGTCAAGATAATGTGTTTGGTCGGAATCTCCCTGTCGTCTCTGCGGATAGTGATGCGTCTCACGGCAGTGACGCCCTGATCCTTCAAGCCGGCAAGGAGATCCGCATCCGTTTCGTTCAGGAGGTCTGTCTCGGATATCACACCCTGCGAGCTGTTGAGGCTCCGATGGGGTGTGACCCGGATGTCGAGATCAGCCAGTCTAGTCTGAGCAAGAAGCTTTGCAGACTGCTGCTTGTCATTTATTTCAATTAGGAGTTCACCAGACTTTTGTTTTTTGCACTTATACGATTTTCCTACTATGGCTTCAAGATACTTGGCAATCAAGAAGACTGACTGAGATGCAAGAGGGTGGGTTGGATTGATGGATTCCATGACAAGAAATCGAGAAAAATTATCTGGTTCAGGAAATGTCAAAGATGGCAATAAAGGACAAGATACTTCGGTGCGGCCCCTTTTCAGGGACCAATCACGTTTGGGGGGGGGGGGGGTTTAGAGAATGCCATACATCATAGTATAGAAGCAGGGGACGGGGGTTCTTTCTTCTCAAACCTTACCCTGATAGCCTGAGAGGTCCCGGAGCTCCCTGCCTGGTAAACAGACAGGGAGCCCATCCGCCGGAGCTTGACCTGGGCTCCGACGGCCACCGTTCGTGGTTTCTAACCCTCCACCTATAAACACATCGCCACGGTTGGATCCAGCTTATGTTTGGGGGCTCGGGGTCCGCGGTATCGCCAGTACCGTCACCAAGATTGCTCAAGGTGCCCCGTGCGGGGTGCATCCGATTCAGGCGAGGTAATAACTGCTAATGAAAGATTTCAAGCCCGCCAAAAATAACAGAAATATTAGTGAAAATAGCAAATGTTGATCCCCAAGCGTAATGAATATGTATGTTTCACACACACGTAAAACGTATTAGTTGTTGATGACAACTGCAAAATAAAATTGTTCGCTACACGTAAGCGTCTTGAAGTTATCTTTTACACTCGGTACATCATTGCCTTGTGCACCAAAGCTATGACAATGCTGCAACTGCTGTAAAACCCAGTTGCATCTCCCAGTCCCGATCGTCTAGCGACGCTAACTTGAAGAATACAGGCTAAGCAACACCAAATTTGATTTCGCCGATGCAGGAAATTATGGTCTCTTTCCTTATTGTGACACTCACACAGACAACCGCTTTCACACACGATACCTAGAGCACTTAACGCATGTATCGAGCACTAAGAATACTGTCAGTTTGCGCTAATTTGTGCGGAAACAAATCAGTCGTCCGATCACCCAGACATCTATCTCAACAGGCGACGAGTTGATTGCTCTTTACGAGAAAAAACTGATTGTGAGGCTGTGCTTAGAATCGAAATGAGGAAAGGTCCCTCAAGTTAGCTAAGCGCTAAGCGCAAAGCGCAAATAGCGGTCACGGTCGCTTGCACTGATAGGAATTCTGGGACCAGTTGCAATGAAACCATCACCTGGCACAGCACTACACGCTCCACACTTGAAAAGTATCTGCCTGCCAATCCGTCCTGGCGGTGTGGTGTCGTGGTAGCGCGCCGGGTTCCTTGCGTACAATTGCGGGCCTCAATGGTTCGATCCCTGCTGGTGGACAAAACGTTTTTTTTCTGCGACTCTCGGCAGTTCGTCCTTGGGGAGTACCGGAACGGACCAACCGAGTGGCGGATTAACCGTTCGTCCCCTCACATTTAGTTCCCAAAGGGACTAATGTTTGTGGCAAAGGCCGTTAGTCCCCCAAAGGAGGAACTTTTAGTCCTTTTTGCCTAAGAGTGTATGCTAAGTTTACAGCCCCAAACATGTGGCGCAACATAAGTCAAATTTAGGTTGGTGCGCGCTCCGGAGGAGCATACGTCCATGAAGGTCGGACCGCGACTGCGCATGCGCAGTACGTTACGCTAACGCACCAAGGAGGCTGTGATACGCACGCTACGGCTTGGAGCGTATGTACGGGGGCCCTTTCGGGGCGCTTTGGACCCGTGGGAAGGCAGATTACAAAATAGGTGCTGCTCCGGCGATGCTGGCGGCAGGGACAGAGCCTGTTCTCCGGCTGAAGTGAATGACGAAGGACCACCCGGATGGCTCCCTAAGCGGGTGGTGATGTGCGTGTGCGTGTCGCGGTGGTGAAATGCGCGAAGTTTTAGGCCGCATCGGCCTCCTCCCTATCGGGCATTCAAGAATTTTCGCCTGTGTCGTCGTCACACCCTTGGGTTCGGGCCGAGAACATTGCTCTTCTTGTGTGAAAGGTGAAGAATTTGTAGTTCTACTCCACAAAGAAGACGAAGTGAACAATAGGAATACTCCGTATATTTTGTTGAGTTGCTACATTAGGGTGGAGTGTATCACTAAGCCGCCGTGTCAGCCTACCCACTGTTTTATTTTGCGCTTCACGTTACCGTTGCTTGCCATGCTAAGTATTTGTCGCATGGTCCCGGCACATTTCAGAGCTGAATAATATGATTATGCGGAGGGGGCACCACGTGTTTTCTCAAACCTTTCGCTGCGGATTTGAGCAAAACAATCGCGACGGGTGTATCGCATTTTCCGGGCCCCTGCGAACTCGGGAATAGAGGGAAACACAGAGTAGGACAGGGTATCTTGAGGCTATGCTACCGACCGAGCAACCGATGATTCCGACCTCGAAGAGCCGACGCCAGTCCCCTCGGAATACTCGGCCACTTTGGCATACTATAGGGGTATCAGGAAAAGGTACCCTCATCCACAAGAACCCCTGGTCAGGGCAGACGCCACCGACTGGAGACAGCTGCTGACATGCACTTTCCCAAACCTAAACGGGCTGAGTAAAATTTACCCAACTCGATATGCAGACGCATGCCCGTTGTGCCATCAAGAAAGAAAACCCACTCTCTACCACACCACATGAGAATGCCAAAGCACAAAGGCTGTCCCCAAAATCAGAAACCCTATTTTGGAGCAATGGGAGGCACTGCTGGCCAGCGCCTGCTGTGAATACCAGATTGGTCTGATTTAGCCGGCAAGCAAAGCAGCAGAGGCCGTTGGAGCCCTGGACTAAGGGTACCACCCCTGCTGAATCCGTCGGGCACTGTCACACGTGGCACGGGCCGTGAGTGGAGTCCCGCCCAACCACTAAAATATAAACAAATGTTTTCCCTCCTTCCTCATAATACTGAATCAAGGTAATAGGGTCAAGTCCCACCCTGGGACTTAAGTGTGCTTTTGACAATGTGCGGCACACAAAGATCCTGCAGAACCTCAACGCACTTGGATACGGCGAGGGCACATACAGATACGTGAGAGACTTCTTTTCCGGCAGGAAAGCTATCATAAAAATGGGTGACGCCTCCACAAAACCATTCTTCCTGGGAGGTCGCGATACGCCTCAGGGAGCAGTGCTCTCTCTCCGGCTGTTTAACGTCGCCCTCGTTGGGCTTCCGCCTCTCTTCAACAAAATCCGGGGGATCAGGCACTATACGCGGATGACATTGCCATCTACGGGGTCCATTGGGGCAATGCAGGATCGCTTGCAAGAAGCAGCGGATTTGGTAAGCGAGTACGCGAAGTCGTATGGCCTCTGCTGCGCTTCGCAAAAATCGGAGTTTCTAGTCGTTTCGCCACGCCAGAAACATATCCCAAGCACACCCACCATCTGTCTCAGGTTAGATGACCACACCACCACTCCATCTCAGCATATAAAGATTCTTGGAATGACCTTTCAGGCAAACAAGACCAACTCACTACTCATTGCCAAACTCAAGAGAATGACCGATCGACGACCCACATGATACGCCGGATTGCCACGAAAACCCGTGGCATGGTAAAGGTGGACCTGCTTCGGCTCGTCCAGGCAGTTGTCGTGTTGAGGATTATACACGTGTTACCATACGCTCTGCTCAGCATCACCGAGACACAGAAGGGCAACACGATAATCCGCAAGGCATACAAACAAGCACGCGGACTTCCGGTCTCCGCCTCCACTGAAAGACTTCTTCGGCTCGGCATTCATAACACTGCCGAAGATCTAATTGAGGCTCATCTAACCGACCAAAGAGCGACGCTGGGGGCAACGGAAACGGGGAGGGCGATTCTCTCACGCCTGAGGCTGTCGGCTCCATTCGACCACCCGCCTGCACTCACGGGAAACCTACCTCACGAAGTCCGTAAAAACATCATGGTATACCCCCTGCCCCGTAATATGCACCCCGTGGAACTCGTCGACAGGATGGAAGCCAGAGCAAAAGCCATATACAAGATCTATGGCATCAACCAACAACGGCGTATACGGACGCGGCATCTTACCCGGGTTGGTCCTGAACGGTTTCCACCGTATTTGTCGAAAACAAGCACCGTTGCAGCCTCTCGCTTGCCGGTGACAATACTACACAAGCAGAGGAAGTGGCAATCGCCCTCGCCGTCGTACAAACTAGTGCAGGGGACGCCTGCACACACCAACGCAACGCATCATCCAGCAGCAGCCCCCGAAGAGGCTAATCAATATTGCATGGGCTACGGCACATCACGGTACCCCTGGAAACGAGGCGGCGGACGCCATCGCTCGAGAATTGACCCACCGAGCGGGCGCCCAGAGCAGCGTTGCTGAACACGAGCGCATGCAACCCTTGACCTCTTACGCAGAGATCACGCGGCACTACAGGCTGTCGCTCAAGACACTCGCTCCCCCACCACAAATCTCTACCCCGAGAGCACCAACGTCGTGCTCTCCAGACGAATTCATTCCTCCACCCTATCCGGCTTCACCTTTTCAACCGCCAGAACTCCCCGCTTTGCCGATCTTGCGTAGAAACCGTAACGCTACGCCACACGGTCCGAGGGTGTGACCAACCCCACTGATTCCTCCCAACCTGCAACTTTCTACTGTCGAGCTTTGAGAGAGCGTCTTGGCGAGCACCGGCCTAGACGACCAGCTTTGGCTGGCTCAAAGGGCTGTCGATGCTGCCCGCGCTCAAGGCATCCTGGACTGAGGACGCTTCCTTCAAGCTTCAGAACATGACCCCCTGTTGATTTAAATAAACGTTTCTTCTCTCTCTCTCTCTTTAAAAAGGAAGAAATTAAATGCAGACTAAGTATGGATTGAGGTGCAGTAACCAGTCCAACTACATTTCAGTTTCACCGGCAAATAGAGGCTGGCAAGAAAAATTTGTTTGCCACACCTTGACTGCTCTGGCGATCCCTCAATTTCGGAAACAGACGTAAAATTCACATTACACTCTCCATTATACAGGCGTGACTGCAGAGGTAGATTTGCAGAATAATAAAATACACAGTCATTTCATTTATACAAACTACAATGTGCATGAACCTAGCAGCCCAGTTTTACAAAAAATACAGTGTAATATTTATTTAGGCAAACGATGTGCGAATAGCGCGAAATACGCACTGTTGATGTTGTCCAAGGGCATTGGAAATAAAAATTTGGAATCATATATCTTAGCGGGTAGAAAGTACATAAACAAAACCTGAGCATAAACGACTGTACCGCGCCAATGTTTATAAATAATGTTTGTACACATATACTTACTCATTTTGACGTTATTTTAAGGACTTTGAGCATATAATATTTTAATGCACGTTCGACAATGTCAATCATACAATGATACCAACTATTTTAAGAGCGAATGCTCTTTATAAGCGACCCCAAACCATCCACCGCCGGCGTCGGCGGCGGCGTCGGCGGCGTCCGCAGTGCTCTTTAAAGAAAAAACAGCATCCGGCGCCAGGTTTCGATCCGAGGACTTTGCGGGCCGCAGCGCGACGCGCTACCGACCAAGCCACGGACGCGACGGTGATATCAGTGTTAGACGCGCCTTATATCTTTAACGCATTCAAACTACGTCGTCAGCGGCGTGCGTTGGCGACTCAGAGGCGTTATAGCGGCTTGATAACTGCGTGGTGTACACGTGATACTACAAACCCGATGGAAGAGATGGAAGAGAAGGCGGCGAGGCGGTGGCCTGCGGGGGCCGAGCGCAAGCGCCGCAAGCGGGCCGACAACCGTGCATTCGCACTTTCACATTCTCCCCCTCGGGGAAATGCGGGGGAATTTTTTGTTTTCAAACTTTTTGTGCGATGCCTACTACTGTTAAGTGGTTGAAAACTATTTGGTGTGAAGGTCCTATACGAGTGCAGTAGCATAGAATTTTACAGGTCACGCTGAGATAAGTCTTGCTTCGCTGAGGCATTCTTTCTGAGGATATTTGGTGTTCATAAAATTCCAATTTTTAATTTCGATGCGATAACTTTCCTGCATCATAGCCCCGCCGTATTGAAGGCACATACTTTTTAAATTCTATCTTGCGGTGCAGCTGGTGTATCTATACCAGGCATCACTTGCCAAGAAGGGTGTATAAGTGTTTAGCTTTTTAAAACGCATTTTTTTGGCATCATGCATTTTGAAAGCACTGCATTCCTAAATTTCCCCTTTACTTCTAAATTAGCAGGGAGGCTGCCACGCGGCCTTGGTGGCAACCTCCTCGCACCAGGATTTTTACCTGTTGCGAAATAATTGTGGGGTACTCATTCGGAAAAGCAAGGACAAACTGCACAAAGCGACACAATCATTTTGAAGCCATTAGAAAGAAAAAGTAACTGACGTCCCCAATCAAGACTATTCGAGAAGGTACACTATCGATAGGCAGTATTCCAAAATAACTTTTTCACTCCACCGTGCATGGGGTCTAAAACAAATGTTCTCCGTTCAACGACTATATATGTCGAAGATACGACTTTCGTTGGTACCTAATCCTTCAGCACGCCATTCACATGCGTATGATTGTGAACAAACTGAGTTGCTGAAAAATATCAGTGTGTGAATACAGCGACTATTAACGGCAAAATTAGAACTGCTTTGTGGCAATCATTATCTTTACCAGCCTTTTGGGTCCACTGCAGGACGAAACCTCTCCCAAGGATCTGCAGCCACGTCTATCCTGGGCTAGCTGGGTCCATGCTTTTTTCTTGCATTTTCGCAGCTCATCTCTCCATCGAGTCCTAGGCCGAACACGATTGCGTTTATGGTTTATTAGTGCACACTCTGTTAAACAGATGGTCCACGTGTTGTCCTCCATGCGCAAGAAGTTACCCGTCATGTCATTTCCTTCGCTTAAGTTGAACTAGAATGTCTTTCACCTTGGTTTGTTCCTTAATCCACACGACTGTTTTTCCGTCCCTCAGCGTCGTCACTAGAATTCTGATTTCCATAGCCCGTTGGGCCGACCTAAGTTACCTTTCAAGTCGTTTAGGGAGACCCCAATTTTGTGCCCTGTATGTCATTACTGGAAGAACGCATTCATTAATTACCAGCCTTTTGGGGGACAGAGAATGGTTATAGGTAGGATATCAGAATTCTTACCGAAAGCAGCTCACCCCATGCTGATTGTGCGGGAAATTTCTATATCATGGTTTAGATAAGCGGATATCATTTGTCCAGGATAGACCTAATCGCCTACTGTTTCCAACACTTTGTTACCTATGATAAACGCACGTGTTTTGGCAAGCTGATTTATTATTACCTTCGATTTAGTGGTATATACTTAGACCTGCTGCCACACTTTCCGAGCACACTTGGAAAAGCATGCGCTGCGAATCCTTGCTTTTTAGACTGAACAGGACAATGTTCTTTGCAAACTTTAGGTGGCTGAGATATTCCCATTAATTCTGGCGCCTGTTTCTCCTCTAAAAGGTTTCTAAACACATCCTCCAAGCAGGCTGTAAATAATTAGGGAGATATTGTTTCACCTTGCCGGACATCCCCTTCTATCGGAAACTTACAAGTTTTTTATGGAGTCGTATAGTTCCCGTGCATCCGTCGTACATGCTTTTGAAGAGCGCAACGTATTGCTCGTGTACTCTTTGTAAACGTAACACCTTTATTTCTGCCTATGTGGGCACTGAGTCAAGTGCTTCTTAATGATAAATAAATGCCGCATACAGCGGTGTATTATATTCCGAACACTTTTCTATTGCCTGATTGATAGCGTATATACGATAAGTTGTGAAACCTTTCCAGAAGACGGCCTATTCTCGTGGTTGTTGAAAATGTGAAGTGGCACTTATACTATTGAGAATTACATTTAGGTAACTGACGGCAGGCTAATCGAGCCGTAATCTTTAATGTCTTTGGCATCACCTTTTTTATGTAGGCAAACTATATACGCAGTTTTCCACGCCTTTAGCACCACTGAAGATCTGAGGCACTGCGAGAATAGGACTGCCAGCTTAGTTAGCCTAATTTCCCCTCGGAGGCACAATATACCATCACCTTAATGCCATAATCTCCTGCAGCTTCGCCTTTCGTCATTCCTTTAAGCGCAGTTGCTACCTCATCTGACATAACCGGCGGAACCTGACCGACAGTTGTTATCGGAATACGTGTCTCAGAGTCAGGGTGAGAAGTATACAGTTTTGTGTAAAATTGTATCGCTATTTAAATTGTATCATCAATTTTGTTTGTTGCCACTGGGGTCGCAGAGTTCATACATTCTACTTTTTGCCTATAGAATGCCTCCTTCTTGTCGCTTTCAAACTTCCCCAGTGTTTCAGTCTTGCTTCAACTTTTGCAACATTGACGGCACGGATGTCGGCAGTCGGCTTTTGTTGAACGATCTGGAGAGCTCTGCCATTTCTATTTGGTCTCACGTGGTGCCGAATAACATTTTTTGCCGCTTGTCAATAGGGTCCTTAGTGTTACGTGATAACTTCGATTCGAATTCGGCTGTTTTTCTCGTACGGCTAGTGCGGACTGGATGACCGCATGTGTTAAATGGTATTTGAGAGACTCCTGATAATTGTTCTCCCTTTAAAAGAGGGAGAATTTGTTTTCAAGTAACAATCTGAATTTTTCCACATTTAATAACATTAAGGAGAGGTTCGGCGTCTTCGCTTTAGTATTTTTAACCTTTCCCTACTTAAATCCAGGCGGATAAGACTTCTGACCATTGTGTGATCACTTGTTTTAATCATGTCAATCACCTGTACATCGGATATCATGCGTGGAGTGACAGAAAAAATGACGTCGATTTCATTTTTTGTTTCACCATTTGAGCCTTTTCAAGTCTATTTCCTGTTACTTTTTTTTGCGGACGAATGTATCCATTATGCGAAGGTTATTCTTTCCGGCAAAGGAAACCAGCATTACGCAGGGGTTGTTTCTGTAGCCCAGGCCAACTTTCCCCACCGCATGCTCCCCTAGCTGTTGTGCACCAATTTTTGCATTGAAATGGGCCATAATGATAGTATGCGGATTTTTTGCCTGATTCATTGCCGATTCAATGTCTTTGTAAAATAGGTGCACAACCACATCATCCTATGTGGATGTAGGCGCATAAGCCTGCACCACATGCAAGCTGTGCTGTTCTTCAGCCTGATAACAACAGGTGCTACATGATCGTTAATGCTGCAGAATTCTACCCCATTCCCCGCTATAGCCCTATGAGTCAAAAACCCTAGGCTTAAGTTATGTCTTTCGGAATTCCACCGAGAACAGAAAATATCTCCACTGGGGGAATCAGAAATTACTCATCAAGCCTTCTTACCTGTCTTAACCCTAACGTTTCCAATAGAATATCAGATAATTATGCGAATTTATTATTATTATGCGATGTTTATTATCATATGGCGTTATGCAAAGTTTATTAAAACCAGAATTCCTACTTCCGTCAGAAAATTGAGTAATATCTTCCTATAGTAGCCACAACTCCTCGATGGCCGCTACTAAACAAAGTGAGTGAATTTTTTCAAATTCCTTAGCTCGCATTTCTGAACTAGTAGAAACAGTTTCTATGACGCAGCGTAATCACAACATCGAACTATTGCATTGCTACTCGAATATCAGGAATATTTGTTCTAAACAGTTATCTCTTTGTCATAACAGTGAACTTACATTGAGTAAACATTTGTACGGCTACTTATACTATCTTGATTGACCTCAAAATACTTTGTTCTTACGTTCAGGCATTTCAGATCATTCTCGGGTCCAATGCCAGAAAGCATGAGAAGTTGCGGCGATCCGATGGCTCCCGCCGACAGAATGACTTCCCGCTTAGCCGTTGCATTTCTCGTTACATTATTTTGTACGTACTCAATCCCGACGGCTTTTTTTCCTTCAAACAGAACCTATAGAAAAGAATAAAATAATATACACATAGTTAACACGTATATCTCAAAAATACGAGATTCATTAGTGCAAAAGCGCGAGTATTTAAAAAAAAATCATGCACCCCTCCCTCTCACGACTGTGCTTGTTGAACGCGATGCTTTCTGGTGATGGATTCTTTGGTTGGCCAATCCCTCACTGCGAGTATGTGTAATCTGGACTTACGCTCCTCTTTTCTAGAATACCTACAGCAAGTCACAAGTGGGCACCCCGTAGGCCTAACTTTTAGGTTTGGGGTGTAAGGCACGCATCGGTACATGCTGCTTGGCGTTCGCTTCTGCCATGTCGAAATGGAGCAGCCGGTTAGACGCCGAGTTCGTAACGCGAGGGGCGCAGGTCCTATTCCAGCCACGGGAAGCGTTTTTTGTTGCACTCCACGCGCGATCACTCATCATCATCATCATCGGCAGAGAAAGTTGGCTTTCTTGCAGGATGTATTGGTGTACAACGGCATCAGTAAGGATAATAAACCTTCGCTTTAATATATGGGAACAGTCTTTCATCAACATTCAATGGTCCCTGTTGAGTTGGAGGGACAGCTCCAAGAAGTAGTGTTAGTATATGTCTTACCCTTGTGGCGTGTGAGTAAAGGGAAATGTAAAGATTCCGTCTACAGCGAACGGAATCATTAAGGAATGCGCGGCTCGAGCTCCAGCGCTCACCATCCTTTGCATTCCTCTGCACCCGTGAGAAACCTAGAAAGAACAAGCCCTTTATTAAGAGTTGGCCGCACATCTGCTCACCTCGCTGCAAATGCCGTCAAAAGACGATAATCTCTCGGCCACCCCTGCCAAGTAAATATTTAGGCTCACTCCTCTTTCCCACCCACCTCTTATGCACTTCCCTTTACGTCTCGCTCCTCTCACAATAAACACTGTAGAAATTTCCTGACGTAAATTAAAAAATTCACTCGTTCCACTGCTCACACGCCATCTACTAACACCTTTCGTTACTGCTGGATTTCTTAGAATGCTGCCACATTGCACTTTCGGTTTTTTGGGTAAAAACGTTAGTCTAAATGATTATTTTTATTTTCCATCGCAAGAGTCAAGCATCAATGCATTTTAACGTAAAAGAATATTGCAAGTACACTACTTGTATTGATGTAATGCCTCTGGTATGCTTTATGATTTTTTTGGTGAACAATATTCAGCGATATAAACTTCGCCGCCAGAATTAGTAGTTTGGAAATGTTCTGCCTGTATCACCGTCTCTTTCAAAAATTTATTTAAATTTTGGAGTCACAGCTCTATAAATAGACAGAGAGACAAACACATACACAGACCAAACTTTCAGCGTTTTTGTAGCTCATTTACAGTCTATCGTCTCTAAAATTCTTGCCCTATTAAGCAGCTGTCTTTATATGTAATAGTACTATACACTCTGGTTTTGAATAATTGTGGACAATGACATTTCGAACTTCACTGTTCCCTCCCGAGAACTTTAGTCCACAGCAAAGCAAGTTACCCCAAGCTTGGTTGTACGTCATCGTAATTTTATGCGTGACTTTCCAGGAGCTATGTCTAGTCCTAGAAGGCGTTTTTTCCCCGGTGAAAAAACATAAAAGCGGCAGTTTCTTCCCCTTGCCACCAGCTTAAGAATTCATTATAATTATGGTTATAGTTTAACACACCAAAACCAAAAAGAATACAATTGTACAGCTCCGGCACGTTCAATGTAAACTTGTTTGAAAACCATGATCCCAGCCTTCATTTGTGCAAACGCACAAAAGAATGCCATATAAGCATTTTCTTTTGCTTGAAGACAAAAGTCAGAAGGCAGAGTCTGATTTACAACTTTCAAGTCTAAGAATATTGCTATTTTTCCCACCGCTTCTTTTTTCTCATGGTGCGCTATTCCTTATACTGCATGATACTGCATGCGGGCAGTAAATGTCCTTTAGTTTTAAGTAAGCACCGTGTAGGCAACTTCTTCGCTCGTCAGTTTATTTCTGCGAGCCGTTTTTGTCACGAAAAAAAAAAGATGCGCATGATTTCAAGTGTTCTAGTGTGACTCCTTACTCACTACTTTGCAATAAATTTAATACGAAACCAGAGCATCAGTCGCACGGCCTCCCCCTAAAAAAAACTATGACATTTGCTCACCAATTATGTTCTATACGTGTAACCTTTGAAACAGGCAACGACATTCGGTTAACACTCTGCACAATTTGTTTACGCCAAAATAAGAACAATGCAGACAGGTCAGAATTGCAAAAGATCGGTTTTCCTTCCCTTGAGAGTTTGGGAGATGTCAGCGATATCGCTGTCGGGTACACTCCTAACACCAATCTCAACATGCTCATGAACACGTCGTAAGTTATTTTTAGTAAATGCTGTGCCACTCCCGCTCAGACGCGACCATAACAATATCAAATCTCGCCTATCTCCTGAGGAGGTTTCCAAACGTCGGAGATTTGCTGCGCCAGTCTTGTCGCTCGAGTAGAAATTCCAGAGGGTTTTGCTGCAAGCTGCGCGTATCCGCCAAAGTCGCCAGCAATAACCACTGGTATGCCTTTTTTTTCTCTTGCCCATGCAAGGGGAGTGAAAGGGTTAATGTCTATCTTCGACTTTTCAGCGAGAGAAAATGCATAGTAGTCCTAGTGGGAAATCTTTATGTGAGCTGCTGAAATTGAGGTGGTTCTTTAGGGAGGGAATCCATGGGTATGAGCAGGCAGCCTCCGCTCTGGAGACCACGAGCTGCAGGACGTCCAGATGGCTGCCGGTTAACAGGTTCTCTCACAGGTCAGAGGACGAAAGGTGAAATCATGGAGGAGGTTATTAAGGTTTTGTTCGCCCTGTAATATGCAGTGAGTGAGGAAGAGTGCCTGGTTGTGAGCAGAACTGGCACTCGGCAGGGGATTGCGCAGGGAAGATAGGATGGAGGCGGAATAGGTCAGATTAACACTTCTTTATTGGTCTCTAAATCACCCAGATCCGGATAGATTGCGTCATTGGTCTCTGGCTGAAGCCTCAACGAGCATACGCATCGAGCAAATTCGACCAATATATTTATTTATTTATTTATTTAAAATTCCTTACAGGTCCCTTTACAGGGCATTGAGTAAGGGGGGTAATTGGTGAAGTGTTACAGATCATACAAAATTTATTAACAAAATTGAAAAAAAAAATTTAAAAAAATCCCGCGTTTTTTCTTATGTTTATGTCTATATTGGTCGCATAGCGAGATGTTTTCGACTAGCACGAAAGGGCAAATGCCGGCGAGAGTATTGGCCAATACGCCTCGGGAAATGCGCAACTATGTGGGAATATAAAACTGCATGATCACAGGGGATTGTGCGAGAATTAATTGGAATATGAATTGGCCTATACACCTGGAAGGCATGTTTTGATTTGTCGATATATACCCCTTTGTCAGTACATCAGTTGCCTGAACCTAAAAATTACGACTGCACATAAGAACTTCTTATTATGTAGTGATTACGCGCGCATTATTTTTCGATAACAGAACGCGTCTTCTAATTATTTCAAGTATCGTTTCCCTTTCCATCATTGTGTATTTTCCAGGGTGCCCAACCGTAACCGAACCGAACCGAAAACCACAACCAAACCGGTATTTTTGCCGGAACTGAACCCGAACCCGAACCGTTATTTTTTGAGCACGCCGTACCCGAACCGGAACTGAACCGAAGAAAGAAATAACGATTACCGGTTCATGCCGAAATGGTTCGACCCTCCGTTGTTGATATTGCACAGTAAATGCAATTCCGTCCTTTTTTTATTTCACGTACCGTCAACTTCGTACGCGCTCGCGCACTTTCCCCTCCAGACAATTGAACACTATCACGCTTTATGTACCAACAGGGGAAATGAATTAGCAGCTATGTAGCAATAGTCTGTTGCTGCTGGAAGCACGAGCGTAGTGCAAGCTGACAAAACAAAACTTCATTCTCGGCAGTTTCCAGGGGATATAAAAAGACTTTATCCTTCCCTAGATGCGAGTTTTTTGGAGCAATCAGGCTGCAGGAGTGCTCCAATGTGCAACAGCGAAAGCCCGCGCTTAATGTGTGCAAACTTTTTGCATTTCATAATTTGTTTAAAAGGTCCGACACCTGCAAATTGTTAATACTTGACAAGTGTGACCGCAGGCGCTGCTCAGTGGCTAAGCCTTTTGCTGCTGACCTCAAGTGGCCTCGATCTCCCTTCCCCACGACCGTTTCTCTGAAGTAGATTGAAATCGAGAACATCCGTGTATCGAGATTTTGGTCTACGTTCAATATCACCAGCTGGTTAAAATAAGTCTACCGGCCTGCAACATATGGTGCGCCTCGGAGCAGAGATATAGCACTGGGCATCAAATGCGCTAGTTTTTTTTCAAAAGGTGTTTACACGGAAAATAACAAAAAAAGATGAATCACGTTGTTTTAAAATATTGCGCAAAAAATTAAGTAAAACCTACTAAGTAAAACGCGGATATTGCACCAAACGTGGATATTCCTCTATACTTTTCTTTTCTCTGCCTTTGACAACCAAACGTGCCATCAATGCGAAAAAACATGAGTTCCGTGGTCAGTTTTTGAGGACAGTACAGTGGACAAGTTCCGTTTTTCACAGATACAAAAAACAACAGATATGTCAGGGAAAACTGTTAAGGCGCCCACTGAATCCCTTGGCAAGAAACTGCAACACTCGATTTCGTCTTGGAAGCCAAAACAGTAATAAAGCAGATGACACGTGCAGAAAGACAGTCCGGTACCTCACACTGTCCTCTTCGCACAGCGATCATCTTTTCTGCTTGTTCTGCAGTTTTGTCTCTTTCAGATTTGCTTTTTTTCGAAGGTGCCCTTGTACTGACTGCCCAAGACGCTACATTACTTCAACTGCTATTCGTTCCGGAAAGGAGTACTGCTGTGGACGAATTAAAGTGCTGTGGACGAATTAAAGTGCGTCTACCCAAAAAAGTCCCATCTCATGCTCCGCGCATCAAATTTCCCTTTCATTTTGTAACAGCATATTCTCTTATAGTATTCCGCAATGTAGCACAGGGAACGATGGCCGGGGGTCAGGCGGTACGATGACATACTGATTGTAATGCACACAACCGTTATAGCTATCGCGAAAGGAATTTCAGTGGTCAGAACCATAATGAAGTGACTGAGCGTTAACTAAAGCTTACTTTTAAAAAAAGTGTGGCTAACACATTCTATAAGGTGACAGCTAACAAATTATTCAGTTTGACCAAATAATCTAATTCATTGGTAGTATTTATGTGCCTCTTGTAGGATTTTCCTGTTTTGTTGCAAATATAAAAAAATGTTCGCCATTGGTATTAAACGCCGGTATTTGAACGCGCCAGTACGCCGGCCTAAATTTAAGGCTTCACGTTTAGCGTGATGGGAAATTGCATAGCTACGATTGCGATTTCAACAAAAAAGAAACGGGCAGAAAATATATCACACTGTCATATCTCTTAGCGGTGGATTTATGAATAGTCGCTAGGACAACATAAAGCCTGGGTGAGAAAGTAGGTGGTAAGTTGTCGCCCCTGAATATGTTTTTCTAATATCTCGTAATTGTTCAAAGTTTGCTTTGCAATTGCGCTACTGTCCTTGGGGAACAGCAGTATTTTGTATTATTTTGTATTTTGATATGACTCATTTTAAACTACTAAATGTTTTTTTTTTTCTAATTTCAGTGATAATTCTACTCATCGAACCAGTTCGCGATCCGGTTCGATACGTGATTTTGTCGAACTGGAACTGAACGGTAACGAAATGATTTCGCCTGAACCAGAACCGTAACCGAACCCGTATATTATTCGGTTCGACACACTGGTATTTTCTCAGTTATCATGACTCGGCCCAAGCGCGCTTTCGCTTCGCCAAACAACGAGTGCAATTTACGGAGACGTACGTTGCTATCTTTTTTATCCTACTTCTGTAATTTGCGGAGTGAAATTACTCATTTAGGCTTCGGTCTATGTCTCTGACAGGTGTTTATATTTTAACCGGCCATTAGCGCATTCACCAGATGTACCGTTCTGGTAATCCAGGGAATGCTTCCCATTCTCGCCTAGCTTAGGTCTTCGTTCGGAAGTCCGCCGAGGCCCAAATTTACTTTTCTTCCTATCCTACTCAGTTACCAAAGGTTTTATTTTTCGAAGCGCTGGAAATTCTATTTCCCATTTGGGTTTTAAAGATGCCATCTTTTGGCCCAACGAGTTTTGTAATGATGTCGCATAAAAATTTTAGGCGAAAGCGTCAAATAATACTCACGGGTGGATAAGTGCTGCCGACCTTATTAATGCGGATTTCTGGGCTAGTTGGTATACTGCATGACTGAAGAGAAAAGCTCTAAAATTACACGAAGCACGAAAAGACACAGCAGAGACAAGCGCTACTTCTAACTGACATTTATTCTTAAAAACGACCAGATATATACACAAAACGTGCGCACATCAGCTCGAAATTACACCATACAGCACATGTAACCATTTGTCGTGTGACCGCAGCTCATGATCATACAGCAACTCTAGGCGTACAGCTAATAATAGGCAGCAACCGACGACCGTGTGTCACGTGTTATATATACTATACAAAAACAAAAAAAAATAAAAAAATACAACCAGAACCACCCTCAACCCCCCCCCCCCCCCCAACACGCGCACACACATAAAAAACAGAAAGCAGGGTGTGGTCGATTTGGAATTACTCAGAGGCAAGAGCTGATACACTCAGCGACGGCATGCTTGTGCAAGCGTCCCCCCGGGGAAACGTTAAAGCCGCCTCAATTACTTATCTTGCGAGCATGTTTTTGGAATTTGCTATTTTCATATCATCAACAACGAACGGCGTGCCTGTTCACCTCCTGCAATGTTAACTAAGCCGCCCTCTGTTCCCATTCTTCACGTTACGTACATGCTCGCGCAAGCGCATGTTCAAGCCCCGGGATGTTTGTCCTACGTATTTGTGACCGCATAGCAGAGGGATAGCGTACACCACACTTTCGGCGCACGCGACGAACTTGTTCCTGTGGATGATGTTTCAGCTCTTGTTCTGCGTTTTTACGGGGTAAAATGCTCCGCAAAGCTTTGAAGGCTCTTCGGGAGCTGAAAAAACGCCTTTAACATTGCTGCGCGCCCGGCCGCGGTGGCCGCTTTTTTGATGGAGGCGAAAAGCAAAAACGCCCGTCTGTACATGCTTTCGGCGTATGCTAAAGATCCCCAGGTGGTTAAAATTAATCCGGAGCCCTCCACTAGGGCGCGCCTCATCGCCACGCGTTGCTTCGGCGCGCTAAACCTTACAATCGATCAACATTGCTGCGCACACCAATCTGCTTTAGTTTGTGAGATAAGTGGTGTACGTATGGAACAAGAGCGATTTTTCCTGTGACTTTCTCGTCCGTTTTTACATCAGAGACTTCATTTCTCAACGAACGTTTCTCATCATCTAGGAGTTTGTTCGCCACACAAGTAACAAGTTGCGGGGTATACAAGGATTTGTCTGGGCGCTCTACTTGCGCCCTCATGATATATGCTCGCACTTAGGACGGCAAGAGTTACTTAAAGCGTTTTTCAGGCAGAGGTTGGCAATTCCACGTTTTACTAGTTTTGAGTGGCCTGAAGAGTGTGATAGAAGGGGATTCACTGCTCCAGGTTGATATTCCCAGCAGACAAGTGTTTGAACAAAAACAAGTCTAGGATCCAGGAATCTTACCTTCGTATTAAGAAAGCATATTTAACTTATGCCATAAAGAAGCCTTTCGTAACTGTCGGAAAAGGACGAGAATAAGAAAAGGCCGCTTTATGCTCAACAAACCTTCCTTAAGGCACACCTATCAAAGGCGCCCTTTTCGAGGCCGGCTAGGCTCCTGCGAACGAGGCTAGCGCGCGATGCACCAATCCGCACTAGGCGTCTGGGCGGGACCTAACCATTGCGCCAATAGGGAAGAACGCTTCCGTGGCGCAAGCTTGGAAGCGCTCGGATCAACCAGCTCCGTCCGCAGCCTGTACGCGTAGGAAAGTGTAGGCTTAACATCGCGGCAGAATATTGATCACCGCTTGCGCTACTACCGCGCATGACTATCTATATCGTGAATTTTCACCGCAGTAGTATCCCCTTTCTCGCATGCGTAACTTCTTTTGCCCGGTTGGTTCCATTCGGGCAAGCGGCGACAAACAGTAGCTGCACCTGTCGGCGACGTCCTAAGAGCGGAGGCAGCGCCATGGTACCGGCGGTGACCGCATCACGCGCCGGCCGGGCAAGCGGGCCGCTGTGCAGGTGCGGGCAGGGCCGCATCAGGGCGGCAGGCGTTTGCGCGGATCGCTTTTGCTTGCAGAAAACGCTATTTTGTGTGAAGATTTATCAATTTCTCGCGAACGACGCGCGAAATCGAACAAACACCTCAGCCAAGCTGTCGTAGTGGTCTGCAATGTTGGTCGGGAAAAGGCGCAATGACGGCAGGTCAGGAGCTACCTTAAAAAAACACTGAAGTGAATTTTTCAAGCTCCCGTTTTTGCTTCCACTGCGTAGACTGGCTCAAATTAACGCACTTTTCATCGTTTATCCGGCTGATGAGTCAGTAATTATTTTATAAAGCGCGAAAGAAGAAAAACTACCATGCGCGGTCTGTGGTGGCCGCACCAACTAAAGGCTGTGACGACGGGAGGAGATGCACCTTGATTGGACGATATCGACGACTAGCATTCAAACAAGTTTGAGTTTCGTTTCTGTAAAACAAAAACAACATGCTTGACATCCGACGTTATCGTTGGATGGGCATTCTTAATATCTCCATAATCGCAATACCGTGCAACTGCCATGTTATCGGCTGGAAAACGCTAAGATAAGCCTCCCAGGAGGGCTTGGAATCGTAGCAATCAGTAGCCGAGGCCTACGCAGCAAATGAACGCCGTCCGCGTCAGCGCAGACGCTCAAATGCCATACGCTTTTCTCGCATATTCGGAGCTTGCCTCACTCATGCCGGTATCGTAAAAAGCGTGTTCGCGTCAGACCATGGGTCTGCTCATTCTGGCCTGTGCCCACTGCCCGCAAGCAGTCGGTGTTTATCGCAAGAGCACGCCAAAGAGAACTCACTAGCGCATCAGTGTCAGCCTGCGAGCGTTCTGCTAACTCGCTCGTGGAGCAGTGAACGTTACGGCCCAAAAATGGTGAACTAAGTTTAGAAAAACTCAACTTACAAAAAAAGCATGTACCCTCGGTGATTGGAACTTGCGACTTGCAA
>NW_027526295.1:94220137-94419863 GCF_048455015.1 Haemaphysalis longicornis
TTTTCAACAGGGGCCGCGCCTGCGCAGGGAAGTCTGTTCTACGCCTGTCGGTGGTAGCATGCTCAGAAACTCAGAACTCCGTCGCCAGCGCTGCCCGCAGCTGACGCCATCACACGGACACCGGAAGCTAAAAAAATTGTTTTGCGTAATTTACGTGCCGCAGCCACAGCAGGGATATGAGGCCCGCCGTAGCCTATGGCTAGGAATAATTTTAAGCACTTAGGTATCTTTGATATGCATTTACACATGGTCGTTTTTGCTTTAGGCTTCCATCCGGAACGCAGCTCCGCTGCCGCGAATCGAACCCTCAAACTTGGGCTGATCAGATCAACGCTTTACCCACTGAGCCACCGCGTCGTCTGTCATACCAGAGCTGATGCCGGCACAAAATTGGGTCACCTGACCAAAACAGGCGGCAAAAGAGCCAGTCTTGCAAAAATAAAAACAAAACTAGAGATTATGAGCATGAACGAACCAAAATAAAACCCAGTATATAGCGTCCAAGTAAACGAGTATTCAAACTACGTTTCAATGTTCTCACTGCTCCGACTTCGTTGCAAGCTCTGTTGGCGAACGACGAATGGCGCAATGCGAAAAAAGTAAAGATCAGACTAAATGGGAACGGTTGTCCTTCTAAAGAACACCCTTGAAGGGAACACTCAAGTGATTTTTATTTTTAATAACTTTATTTCCCGCATTTTTACATAGAAAACATTGGCGTCAAGGACCTGTGGGCTGCTAGTAGTGGGCCCATACAATAAGTTTCTACACAGACACCGACTCAGGTTATTGTCGAAATAAATTCTCGCGCAAATAGTAGTCTGGAGTCGTTCGACAATGTTTCGGCCACTTTCGGTGTGTTTTACGCGGCATTATTTATTGGGAAATTCAATTCGAAAGTGCCTTCCTCCTCTCTGCACCCTCCTTTACGATTTCCTATGGCGTTTCGTATGTATGACGCTTACAGGAGCAGCCTTGGCTTGACAGCGCTACTGCGCGGCTTGCCGACCCTCTGAACACAGGCAGTTAGCCGGCCGCCGGGGGGTCTTCGCAATTTTTTTTGACTCCTGACCGACGGCTAAGCGACAAATCTGGGCAAATAAAAAGTTGTTCAATCGTTCAATCGCTCAATTGAAACTAAGAGGACTACAACATTTGTGTCTGGAAAAATGTGCCTTTTGTTGTTTGTTTGTTTGTAGGCTGTATCAAGCTTAGTAAAGTATACGAAGTCAACGTTTTTCCACACAAGCGCACATGCGACGTTTCGCTGACTGGTACGGTAGTGGAAAATCTAAAGCCAATTAAAGGCGGCAGAAGAGTCACAAAGTTTGATGTATTTACTAAGGAAGTAAAATCAACCGAAACTTTTATAGTAAAAAGTAAACCCAAGGGGACGGAAGCCTTTTTTTACGCTGGAGGAACTAGCCCGGTGGTCAGTAGCACGACCACTCATTTGCGATCGTTTTTCTACCGAAGGAATGCAGCCGCCACGGATAAGATATTCGTAGAAATTTGAAGGACGCATGCTTCACAAGCGTTACTCATGAAATAGTTGTCTACGCTGCTGGAATACTGAAAACCAAAGAATAAATAGGCTATACGATATATATTTTATGTGTCCATCTCCGAAAACCCGACCTTTCAAAGACATTTGATCGAGTTTCCTACGATTTTCTTGCGATATTGGCAGCGGTAAAGTTTGGTACTATATTGTATGAAGGCATTCATCTTGGTTTTAAACAGTGCACCATACGCCTTGTCGTCAACTGCGTGCTGTATAAGCCATTGTGATTAAGTCGTCTGTTAGACAGTGCAGTCCACTTTAGCTCGTGTTGTTACTTTGTACCTCAAAAACCTCTGTGCCTTAGTGTTCAGCAGAATCCAAGTTTACGGGGTTTTTCCTCGTTATCGTCCGACGTTAAGGTCCTTGCTTTCGCCGATTACGTGACGTATTTGTGTTGATAAAACACGCGGTGAAGAAACCCCTTAATTGACCATGGGGTCATGACGCGTCTGGAGCGGATGAAAACATGGAAAAAACAGATTTTTTTAGTGAATGGGAAACGGAATTCCCGCGATTTTTTCGCATTACTTGTGATAATGACGCACTGCAATACCTAGGTTTTCATTTGCACCAAATACGAAACACCGGGCTGCATCGGACATTGGCACTCAAAAAAAGTCAAGCGAGCCTAGCGGACATGAATGGGGCGAAAACTTTAGATGCGAAGCATCTTATGGTCGGGGCTATGGATCCCGTTGTCGTGTTGCGCCATCCACACCCCCCCTGCGCATGCTCGCTTGCTGAACGCCCGGTGGTGTCTTACCCTTCTATGGCTCCTGGAGCGACAGTGTTGCCGGTGTCTTCCTTGGCCGGCACGAGACGAGCTCTCTTCCCGCGCCTTCGACGTTTCATCGTCGTCGGCAGCGGCGTGCGTCGGCGAGCCTCGGCGGGCCGTGATAACAAGCAGCCCACAACCATCCCGGGGAACGTGCATCGACCTCATCTTCAGCAACTTTAGGGTTCATCCACTACAACAGCCCTTAACTTTACATTTCACAGACCAAAAGGCGGGTCATAATCAAAGCGGAACGTCAACCACAGCTCGACGTCACCTACGTTATTGAACATGATGATGATAATGCCTAAATAAGGACAAACTCATACCACGTACAACATTTCTCTCTCTCTCTCTCTCTCTCTCTTTTTAATGCATCTCCACTCTAACACCCCTCACCCCCCTCTAATGAAATTACACCACCTTCCGTAGTGGAACCCTAGTAGTATGCGAAACTGCCATGGGGTCAACGCAATTTCCCACTTCGTAGATCCGGTAAGTGAAAAGTGTGGTAGTTACCATATAAACCAAACGTTAAATGTAACGGTAGCTACGTACCTCAACCTCACAGAAACGACGAACTGAAAACTAATGGGCACTTGAATCGACCCCATGCCTGCTTCGCATACTACTCAGGGTTCCCCTACGGGAAGATGGTGTAATTTTTTCCTTTGCGCTCCCGCAGGTCTGTAATTGTCTTCCTGGTGGCAAAGCTTATTTATGTGCTGTAGGTATAGCAGTGTGCGCGTTCTAAAGTCCAAGCTCTACATAGAGTTTTTGAGACTGTTTTGCCTGTGTGCGTGCGTGCGTGCGTGTGTGCGTGTGCGTGTGCGTGTGCGCGCGTCGGGGGGGGGGGGGTCTCAATAGGAACCTATGTGGAGGAACAATTTGTTTCTTCCATTGGTGTTTGGGTGTGATGGTTAACGCATTTGTTTGTACACCAACTTGCGTATCGTTCTTTCTTTTGTAAGTACACGCATCATCCACTTATACTAAACGTTATTCAACAGCGCATAAGTTTTCATTTACCTTTTCTGTTTGTCTATATGGGCGAAGTTAGTACGAAGCCGCCTTAGGGCTTTAAATGAGGTGGAGATCTGTCCGGTCAACCCCAAGTCGGCCTCCTCTTTCGTTGTCTTTCCGATCCCTCAATATACATGTTTAATATTTACGTGGTGCGAACGCCACCAGCAACGGGGACTCCTCTCTATAGAAAACGTTTTGCAAATCCTGGCAGGCTCGTCACTTTTTGTTATCATGATTGATGGAGTGGAGGTCCCCTATGCACGCCCACGCGAGCGGGTGAAGCCGGGAAACCGGTTGGCGGCCGTCCGGCAAGAGCGAGCGCAGCCTGAGCGCTGGCAATGCAACCAGTGAGCGTTCGCGGAGGCGTTTCTGCATAGAACAGGACAGTTGGTAAAGATAAATTCGTCCTGATATTTTTGTTGTGTTGTCCAAACTTTATATAGCACAGAGGGGGAGTTTACGCAATCATGCATGAGTTGAAGTTCGCGTATGTGAGCATTCACTTGCTACATTCCCGACGTGAGGCGCAAGGTGAACGAAATAAAGCGGTAAATAAATTTTTGTTTTATCCCGGGCTTCAGTAGCGTAGCCACCCAGCGGGGGGGGGGGGGGGGGGATGAGGTGTCGCAACACTTCCAGAAATATGATAAGAATTGCATTCCTTCTCTGTCTCCTCCACATTTCTGCCTTTCTTTCGTCCATGCTGTTCGCACTTCGCATTGGTATATCATATACAAAAACAAAATAAGAAAATTAAACAGGAAAAAGAAAATAAAATGATGTGCCTGCAGGCTCTTTCCGTTCATGTTTTCTTATTGGGGGAGCCGTGTAACACCGCCTCCCCCCCCCCCCCCCCGAAAAGTTCTCTGGCTTCGGCATTGCCAGGCTTATAGAATATCTAAAAAAGCATATCTATTTCTAGAAAGGCTTCCTAACATTACTAATTAATTTGATTTGATTGATTGTGGGTTTAACTGGCCGACGCTACACCGGCGATGACGCGCGCCGAAGTGGAAGGCTCCGGATTAATTTTGCCACTTGGGGATCTCTAACGTGCGCCGAAATCTCCAACACACGGTCGTTCTCGCTTCTCGCCGCCATCAGAATAGCGGCCGCTCCAGTCGAGAATCGAACTGACGTCCTTGGGATCAGCAGAAGAAGCTGCCTAATATAATACAGTCCATGGGGATCTAGGTCAATAAAACGCGCGCCCTTAAAACAAACCATCGCAGACAAATGCAAAAATATAAAAAGTCAGGCCAGTTGGCCAGCTTGCTGCTGCTATGGTTCGCATCTATCATTTAAGCCCGGAATATATCGAGCGTTTATGCGACGAATAGTCGACGAACTTCACCCGGCGGCATCCGCTGGACGCTGGGCGGCAGAAAAACATCGTCCGCCGCCGATATAGCCGGGGCAGAAAAAGTTCGTCGCCGTCGACGGCAGCGGCAAAGCGTTGCCAAACATGGCGGCGCCCTCTCCGCCCGCTTCACAGCGATAACAGCTTCGTCGCTAATCCCTCAATGCGATATCGTGTTCTAAACCATTTACTTCGAATTAAATTTGTCCACTCTTGCCCTCACATCAATTTTCAAGCGACAAATATCCTTCTTTTTTCAGAGAGAAGGGCGTTTTTCTAGCTATTAAGCCTGACGCAGTAGCGTTTGTTGTCGTCATAGCAACGGTCTCGCGAGATGTGGCGAGACAAAAACATTAAAAACTTCTACACAACATTTTACGCCTTTCTAGAGGGTTTTGCAACTAAAAAGCAATAATATAGTCTTGACGGCTTTTTTTGCTTCTCCTGTGTTTCACTTCAATGTATTTGCCTCGTCTAGTCACACTGACAGCAGCGCAGCGGCGAGGCGGCGGCGGCCGCCGTACTTTGCTACATGTAGCGCAGCCCGAGGAACATTCGCCGTCGTGACGCGGCTGGTCTTTCGCCGCGCGAACTTCATCGTGAAAGATCGCTCCATGTATTTATAAATCCAAGTTTTTATAAATCTCCAAGTTTTTATAAATCTCTAAGATTTATAAAAACTTGTTCTCGCCATCTCTGTTCGTACCCTCTATGCGAGCTTTCCGGATGATTTTTTTGAATGAGGGAGGAAACCCCATTTTTACATACAGGTTGGCAATCTTCTTTGACAAAGCGTAAACTCGATTGTTGAGTGGATCGCAGTGCAACGATCAGGCCCCAACTGAGCGACTAATGTTTGTTTGAAGACTACTGCCAACATCTTTACCATAAAGCGCGCTCACTATCTGCATGTAACGATATTATGGGCGATCTTTAGGATATGTTTTCAAGGCACAACCATTAGTTTTCACAGCTGCCTGCAGGTCAGTGGATAGCGGCTCAGTGCAGCCATCATTGCGGAATGCGCAACCATGCACTTTCAGTATCACCAATTCTGATATATGCGGCACTACTGCACTGACAACAGGAGAAAGGCTTTTCCAGAAGTGCTTCCAATTAGCGTAATCGATAGTGACCATTGCCCAGTGATCGCAGTAGTCCGGATGTAAGCTTAGATGTGCGTGGAAAGCCGGAAGCACGGTAGGAATGCATCCCCTCATCGCAGCGTTGTTGATGGACCCGTCCTGTCGAAGCAACTGGCTTTACACAGCTCCAAGAAAAGAACATGCGTATTCTTAGGCGTCCAGCCATCCCTACGAACCAGCGTATGTCCTTTGAGAACCTCTGGAAAACGCACAGAAACATATTTTACTTGGTATTCGCAAGATAAAAAAGATCCCCCCACCTCCCCGAAGGGGATCGTGCGGAAATGCGAATGCATTGGGTGCACCGAATTCTTCTTTGCGGTATCGCTGCCGCGAGGGATTCGACTTCACCGACTTCCATCGCTATCAAGGCGCCAGTCGGCAAGCAGTCACGGAGAGAGGCGCGCGCTCCCTGCATTTATATGCGCAACGAGCGGAGAGGGGTACGCGGAGAGGAGAGAGAGACCCGCGCCAGCCCGCGCGCGAGCTCTCTCTCCGCCCTGAGCTCCGCGATGCGAGCGCCCTCACACGCCGAGCGCGCTCCTCCTCTCCACTTACTCTCCGCTACTCCGCCCGAGCTCCGCGATGCGAGCGCCCTCACACACCGAGCGCGCTCCTCCTCTCCCCTTGCCCTCCGCTACTCCGCACCTGCTCCGGTTGCGAGGCGCACGCCGCTCAACGACGCAAGACAACCCGCGGCTAAGAAATGCAGTCGCATTTAAAAATTTGTGGAGGAAGTTTTCCTTTGCAACTGCGACTGCGCTGCTCGAATGAGATAGCGCGCTGAAGGGGACAAGCATCTGAAGGCGGTTTCGCGAGTACATACTTATAAAAAATGATTCTTGCCTACTCCATCGCACGATTCCTGCAGCCGAAAGCAATACTCAAGGTCACCAGAGCACTCAGAAGCGTTTCAACACGAGAGAAGCGGAGAACCACCGCAATGCCGGAACTGCGGGGTGTGCCCAAGGGGCCGCTTTCACATTTCCAGCCAGCAATATGGCGGCTGCCGGCTTCCACAGCGGGGCGCCGCTTCCACTCCAGAAGATTTTTATAAAACCTCCTTGGTTAAATCGCGCGCACACACATGATATATATTGAGTGATAATCCAAACGGGCAGGTACGGGCGAGGAGAAAGTCTATATAACTGACGCAGAACTAAAGCAAAATCAGCCTACTGAAGTCCGCTGGGGCTGGCACGGTGGATCGAGCGGAGACGGGCTGGTGGGCTGGACGAGCCGATGGCAGGTGTTGTTAGTCTACCCGATAACTTACCGAGTAGCGCAAAGAAACACACACACGAAAGAGGACACAGGACAGGTGCTACTCCTGTAGCTCGTGTACCGCATCCTTTTTGTGTGTGTGTGTGTCTTAGCGCTACTCAGTACGTTCGTAGACCAAAACCAGCCCGCCCAGCAACAACTTCTCCTGACAGTCTGTCCGCATTGTTGACGATCTGTGTGCGCCGAGAAGCTCCAAACCTGCGTTATGGTCCGACAGCGAAGAACCTGGCGGTGCCGATGGCTAGCGGCGGGAGGAGAGAGCTTAGGCCCCAAACGAGGCCTCGCTGTCCGCGCTCCGTGTCACGGGCGCACTGCTAGCTCGTCGGCCGGAAATCGGCTTCTTCTGCTTGCGTCCAAGGCTGTCATCGGGCCGACACCGCCACGTATGGTGACTTGAATGGGAGCGTCGGCGACGGACCTCGTGCCAGCACCGCGAGGGCACCGTCTCACTACTGCCTTCTCCGAACTGCTTCTTCCTTTTTGTAACGCTGCCCTTATTGTGACGAGAAGTGGATCCCTAACCTGTACCATTTGATATGGCACTGTGCGCACTTCAAGACCGGTCGCGAGCCACTATTGGACCTCGGTTCCCCACCTGGAGAGGAAGAAGCGCACCTGAAACGCGTTCGAGAGGACCCCTCAGTGTGTGAGAAAGTTGTTGAATACGCGCTAATCAGTGGTCTCTACAAGGTGGTGTAGTAACCTGGACCGACACCTATAAAAATCGTCGCACCTATCTCTTCACGGTTTTTGCGAACTATATGTTCACGGACTTTAAAATGCTATCCCCCATTTCCGGTGACTGAACCTTGAACAGTGTTCTTTTTTCGAATATTACCTCTCTTCCTTCATGTCCCTCTCCTTCCCCAACAGGGCATTCATGCCCTTCTGATAACAAAGGCATTCCTCCTCCTGCTCCTTTCTTGTTGCAGGTCCTCGTGAGCCGGTGCTGCTCCAACCTTTAGGTGGATTGGCCCAGCCCTGTACCTACACCCCACTACATAGGGCTTGTGCTATTATCCGCATGCAGCGCCGTCTGAAATCGAGCTACAATACTGACTAGATAACCCGAGTACATGTTTGAAAACACCAGCCTTGCTGCTGACCCCACCAGGTGCGGGCGGTCCGTTTGTCTCGGTGTTCTGTTCTTTCACTGAATTAAGTTTGCTACGCGGCTCATCCCCAGTGAATCTCTGCGCGTGGCCTCCGCGATTTGCTGCCGGCGGCGCGCCGCCGGCAGCGCCGCCGGCAGCGCCGCCGGCAGCAAATCGCGGAGGCCACGCTCTGCACAAACACAGACCATAGGTTTCTGAATAATTGTACTAGACAGGAAACTGCGCCTGGAAATCCATGTCGGCATGGGGGTTAAGGCCTTATGGGAAGACCACAGCTGCTGGCTTGTCATGTATATCTGATTCTTAAGCGTCTCATTGGGTTGACTTTCTTGACTATGCATTTCTATGTCTACAAGTTAGCCGCTCCGGGCGAAAAGGCCGAAACTCGCTTCGCTTCTCTGGCTTCGTTTGGAAACTCGAAATTTGCTCCGTTAGTTCATGCTAACACAGCTGTGCTTCATTATAAGCGAGTGGGAGGACTAGTGCCGGTGAACGACCATGAGTACCGATTTTCATAAGTACACACCTGCAAAGCGAGTCACGTTATTGTGTGGTATAGAGAGCATGCGCTTCCCGGTTCTTTTTTCCAGTAGCAATGCATATGTGAACAGCACCCGGCCATGTTGAGGGAGCGGGTAATTTGCCGCCACGAGAGTTGACGCAAACGGTCTTTGACGAAAATACGAAAGAAACACCGCTAAGGCAATGTTTTCATAGGTATGCGCATAAAACATTTCTGGGCTTTTTAAACAATTTATTATTAGCAATGTTTGCGAATTGGATAAGTGTCTCCTGAAATTTTACATTACGGTAAACTACAGTGGAGCCCCGATAATACGAACTTCACGGGACCGCGACGAAGCGTCGTATGAACGGGGTGTCGTACGACCGGGGTGCGGGTAAATTCCGGCCTAGTAGACAGTCTCACTCGACAGGTGGGCTAAGAACGTATTTAAACTACTATGTTCAGCTAGTTCTCGCGTGATTTTCGAACCTTTAGCTGAAGACCCAAGCTAACAACACAGAAACGCTATATGTTGTGCCCCCTTCCCTCAACGGCGTACGAGCTAGCCCACCCGGGCCGTGCGGCGCTATTTATCGCCCGCCGGCCCCGCGCATTGCGCGAGTGAAATAAGGCCGACGTGGTCGAGCAAATTGAGAGGTGAAAAGGCGAGTGTGAAACTGCCAATGCTAAGCGAAACGAACCATAGTACATGGCGGAGGCGACAATAAATGCGACATTCCCGTAAAGGGTGGGGACACCCTTTGAACCGTCCCGCGCCTTCGCTATTGGGTCAAAGTTCTCAACACATAGCTGTCCCCGTTTCCCACAAGACCCAAAAACGCGAAATAGATGAGATTGAAAGTTCCGGAGTAAACCGCTTTGTTGCGAAAATTATAGCGTGGTCTTGCTACAGTGACTTGCTGCGGCGCCCAGCTAGGGACCCAAAACATAGCTCGCACATGACGTAACCGCCACCCTTTTTTCTGCACTGCTCGCACCTTCCCTAGCGCTGCTCGAGATAAGAGCACAAGATAAGCTCACTGCCTTTCAACATTCACGCATTCACGCGGTTCACCAACATGGATGCTATCGTGACGTCAGTGCAAGCTATGTTTACGTGTCCCCACCCTTGCGCCAGACGCGCTTGAATCGAGGCGTCCTGCAAAGGAAGGAGCAGAGTGAAAGCGCGGCTTTGAAAGACACTGGTAATCGGAGAGTAGAAATGAAAGGAAGAAACTTGGATCGAGCGGGCGGGGAAATTGGGTGTTCGGTCATCGCCGCGGGGTTGTCTCGTATGTGCTTTCCCATTCATCGGCGGCTGGATGGGAGCTTCAAATTCACGGTCCGCCTGCCTCCTGACCTTCGACTTCTCGCGGTTGGCGCGTTGGCGTACTGCTGCCGTGTGGGGCCGTCCAAGGTTACCCCCGGCTCAAGAGGTCCGCCTGCTTGCTTGCGTCTGTTCAGCAAGTGGTCTGGCCCGCATGCGGACCTTTGCACATCAAGCAGCGTCAAACCGAGGTCCAGGATAAATAAAGGTCGGGATGAGGCGGCGCAGCGGTGTAAATATGGGAAAAACGCCGGTCTATCCGAGCCAGGGTCCGTTGTATGAAGCGGACTGCGTGCACCCGAGCGTCATATCATCGGGGTTTTTAATGCATTGTTTCTATGGGGAGTCTTCCGGGACCACGGTGACCTCTCGTAAGAAGCGGGTCGTCGTAAGTCCGGGAGACATACCAGCGTGGTTTCAGTGTACCAGAGTGGTCTACAGTATTGTGGGCATAACGGTTCTGGAAAGTTCTCAGTAAAAAGAACAGACTTTATTTTTTATTTCCTTAGCTTTAAAACAGCATTCTTTATTTGATAATGATATATTTACAATCTCTGAGTTTTTTGTGGCATTATATTTGAATTTACGGCCCGAAACGTTTCAATCCAAGCCAATGACGGAAACTATGGCGAGCGCGGTGCTCAGTGGAGTCCGATGACGACACATACGGCCTTGATGAGAGCCGCATAGACGCCAGCATTAGATTCCTCTCTAGTGTATATAGGAAAAAAACTGTACGGCACAAACCAAGTAAGCAAAACAGTTCACGTAGTGAAGGGAATGCGCCCTGCTCCCGACGGCCAAGTACGACTTTTGTTTACACACTGGGTTAGTGTGCACGGCACACGTTTATCAGAAACCGTAAGAATTCAGCTTGTAAACAGCGTGTTTGGGCATTGACGAGTGTGTTTTTGATGTTGGAGTTCTGTCATCTGTCATAGACTGTGTTTTCACTGTGTATAAATCCGGCTACCGTAGTAAAATTCGTCGTCCTGACCGCTCCTAAAGGCTGAGACTAGAGTGAACTCCAGTTCGGACCGGACACCCCGGATACTGCGGCTAAATTGGCTCACGTGGCCTGGGGACTTTTTTGTTTTGTGCTGAGTCCTCGTTGCTGCTAACGGGCATCGAATGAATGGGACTTCGTGGCTACGCGTCACCTCATCGACAAAGTCGAAGCACTATTCTTAGTTTTTCTTTTGAAACGCGCGTGTTTTTTTTTTTTTTTGCCCCTTTCGTTTTCCGATCCCTGTTATTATTCTAGTTAGTTGACTTTGTTTTGCTGGCTCTGCTTTTATTCTATGACATGTGTTTATTTTAGACGCTTTTTCTTACTTTGCACGTTGAATCGGTTATCTGGTGCCTATTGTTTTGCTTACCCAGTTTTATCGACTTGTTTTGTTTGTTGTGTTTGATATGTGTTTGCGTTCCGCCGAAAGGGGTGGTACGATTGTTGATTGGCTTGGCGTTCATAGCGGTGGTAAGTATCTATATGTGTTGTCATTTAACGCAAAAAGAATGTTGCGAGTTGCGCTCGTCCTGTCACCCTCTTGAATTCGCCCTCGTCTTTCATGCAGTCTTATTCCTTCGTGCTGCATGAATCAAGTAGCGAGCAACCAAGTACTAAAAAATAGATACCTTGGCGTTGATATGCGGCAATCTTTTCTCCTTTGAAGAGCGCACGCTCGGTGTGTTTCAGCCAGGGCATCATACCGGAATTTTCGCGGGTTTGGTTCGGGTTCGGGTTCAAGCCTTTCGGTTCAGTTCCGGGCTAGATTCCGGAGCACCATCCCGTTCCGGTTCCAACCGGTTCAAGCCGGTTCAAACGGGTTCAGAGAAAAAAAAAAGCAGGAGTGTTTTTTGTGTTCAATTTTTTTAGTACTGCGTTTTCATTGCATTGTAACGTCGGTATAAACAATTACAATGTAGGTTTCTTTGTGGAGATGTTCTCATTTGGGAGATTTGAAGAGATCCTGCAACCCTTTTGCCAACTTTTTTCGAAAGCTTTAGTGTTCCCCCGAACGTAGTAAGCCAACACATCCAATACTTACATTGCAGGGTCGCAAAGCACGTCAGCCAAAAATTACTGCGCTATGCCCATCAGGTAACTTAGATAGTTGTTCAAAATGTTTCTCCCTTTCCCGTCTTCGACCACCGGAATTACGTCATTAGAGCGATGCAGCGGCTATTGACCGGCTTTCCTTAGGCTGCAGCAATGAACGCATTCGATACACACTTAAAAAATTGATGATGCTGGCACTACACAAGTCGCGGAGGCGTGAACCATTGCGAAGCTGAGACGATTTCCTTCTATGTAAGCACTGAAGGAAACATCTCCATGCATTGCATTAGGTTTGAGATTCTTTATTTATATGTTCCGTTATCGCATTTCACGGTGGTAGTAGTAGTCTTCATATCCATCTATGTTGTCGTCTCCCTTATGCATGACTGGCGGCTTAGGATTGTTTAGTCCGCACGCTTTCACATTTTTACGAAACTAGAACGGGTCAGCCCGGGCTAGAACCGACGCCAGCCGACTTCCCGCACAGGAAGGCTCTAGCGCGAGCTGTCTTGTGCTCCCCCCTGGAGGCGTGGACGCACGTGAACTGCATTTTGGTATTTTTTTCCGAGCACCACGCGCAAGCCTGGACGAAGCCAGGCGCTCCACGTGAAGCGCGTGCTAACGTGCGCGGTAAGTGTGGGCGAACCTATGACCCTGGGTTTTCTGATGACGGCGCACACATTACGGCCAGCAACCACAACGTCGCTGTTAAGAATTGTGCAGCTTGCTTTAGTGCCACAAGGCTCGAGAAAGCAGCGGAACTGAGGGTCCACATGGCCTCTTCCGATTTTGATAAGTTTTCTTAGGTTTTGCTGGGCTTTGCAAATTTTTTTTAGGTTTCGCGATCTTCTTGCTAGGCTAGGGTAAGGATTGAGGGGTGAGGCCAAGTTTACCCGGATTTTACAAGGCTATTCCGGTCGGTCCCCAACACTGACAGCTGACCTTAGGTGGGAAGAAGCTAGGTCGGCTACCAGCGTCGCTGCTTTTCTAGCCTTACCCCACTAGTGCAACCTGCACAGTTTGTTTTTGCGTTTTAGTAGCCCAAAGAAGACTATCACCTTTAAAATGGTATAGTAATGGGTGCGCGTGCACATACGCCCCTTGTGCTCACACTCGATAAGGCGCGAATGCCGGCTTCACTGTATTAATACCCTATCTGCGGTGGTGCACCATTTACAGGCAGCGCAAATTTTGGTCTTGGTATTTTTTTTGCTAACGCCACTGGACCAAGCTCAAGCTCAAAGAGGTCCGCTGTTAAAAGAAAGCCGCAAAAGCAATGCATAAACGCAACGTGTATCTGCTACGACGAATAAAGTAGGCAGGGCCGCTCCGTGCTGCGATGGCTAGAGCCTTCGCAGTGCTTCCAGACGCGAAGGAAAGATTGAAAGCGTTGGTCAGACGTTTTGCAGAGTTTCTTTAACTGCACAATCCACTGCAAAATGTTTTCCATGGGAGTTCAACGATTACAACAATAACAGAAGCGATATAAAATGCTCACAAGCACACTTAAGGCTGTTTATGTGTGGGTATGCGAAAGAATTACTCTTTACGGCTGCAAGTTTATTTTTAATATTTAGTTAGGCCATTTATAAAATTCAATTTGATTCAATTTTTCACCTTGATTCAATTCAATTTTTCCTCGTAAACCCGCAGTTTCATTCACAAAAAAAATTGATGATGACGATACTCCCTAACGTTAAAGTGAGTGAAGCACGAACTGCTCTTTCCTCAGTGACGGCGAGAGCTCCTGCGTCTCAGGAAGTGATGGCGTTATCAGCGAACACATGACTGCTAGCGCTATACGCTGGCATTATCCCGTAGGGCGACCGCCGGGGAGCATGTCTCGCGCGTCTTCGGCATACCGCCCTCCCCTCAAACTTTTGCCATACTATACCCTCCATTTTCCTGTTTGCTCTATCTTCGGTGGCCTCTTCGTTGTCTCGGTTACAACGGAGCCTACTCTAAGAACTATGCAAAACGAGAGCAGCGGGTGCTTAAAGGAGCCATGAAGAGAAAACAAAAGTTTGTTTTTTTCGAAAGATTAGGTGTTTCATAGTACCCCAAGCGCTTTCCCGGAAGCAAATGATGCTTTATTCATTGAGAAATAAGGCAATTTAAGCCAAAATTTTAAATCTCCCGCTAAAATTGCACATTTCGTCACGTGAACAATGGCGTCATACGAGCCGGTCCATGAAATAGATACTTAGTATGTCGACTCCATATAGCACCCACACGCGGGAGTCGACCGAGACGGCGGCCATTTTAAAAATACTAGTAAAATCTAGTGCACCCGCAGCCCTAGTCATGGAATCGCCTGATCCGGAGAACAAAACTCTCGCCGAGGAGCTCGGGCTTGCATTTAACAATCTCACACCACTTGAACGCTCAATGCTTCTAAGTGCACGAGCGGCAAGAGTTGTGGGATACGCGGTGGACGGGAAAGCGACCATTCCGCGATAGCCACAACAGACGAACGCCCAGCCGTCGGCACCGCTGCCTCGTCAGCCCGTCGCGACGGACGAATACAGACTGGTACGTATGTGCTGTATTTTCAATTTCAGTAGCAGTATCGCTTATGCCAGTTGGCCGGTATCGTGTATGGAAAGCCGTTCGCTCGAGCTCTCTGCTCCGACCAGAAAGATTCGAGCGTCAATGCGCGGTGTGTACGGCAATTTTTTTTCGCTAAGGTCAGAGCGCTTTTGACGAAGTCGGCGACGAGCGCCAGCATGTCCGGGTCCCTGCCGTAATCACTTCCTCGGAAATGAAGCGAGCACGCTCGTACTTCCTTTAGCTCTCTTTCTCCTCCGTTTGCAAAGTTCACAAAACGTAGCCACTTGCTTCGCCGAGGTTCGTCGTTGGGCAGCACATGAAAGGAGATCTCACCGGCGGGGATGTCGCACTCCCTCGACGATTTGCCCGTACTACATGGGCATTTCAAAACACAGCAACGAAATTTCATTGTAAAGTACTCGAGCAAACTGAAGTTTTCAGTGGTTGTAAACTGTAAACGAGCTCGTAACGACAGCAGCAAGCCAACACGACCTCCATACCGAAACCTGTGCGACGAGTGGCACTATCTCGTTGCTGCTCTGTGTTCCTTACTCCCCTTGTTTCTATTTTTACCTTTGCTGGTTGGCGATATGACGGCCAACCTCCTGTGAAGGGATTACGATACCAAGCAAGGTCGCGGCCGTGCGTGCTGGGACGGTTCGTTGGCCCCGAAGAGCGTCGAACCCGAATATTCGTCTGCGCGAAGGTGGCGATGGCGAGATGTCGAGTTCGGCTGGCGGTAGTTTCGTGCGCATTGGCATACACGCTTGCGTGTTCGTTCGGAACCTTAACCGTTTACTCCACCGTTCTTTGTCATAAAAACAATGTGCAGTATGTTTCACGGGCATTTAGCTCGCTATGCAAACTGCGCCCTGCCTAACATGCGTTTGCTTTTGCCGGCCTCCGCCAATCGCAGAGCATTCTCGAGTGACATCAAAGGTTCTGTTGCGGAAAATGAGCTGGTGGGTCGCATAGGCATTTCCTTTTTTCCTAATTATGTAGCTTATTTGAGCGAAGTTTGCGTTATAAGTGGTGTCGTTATGGTTCTAACGAGGCAATCTTTCGAATGAACCAAACTTGTGTTTTCTCTTTTCTCTTCATGGCTCCTTTAAGAGCTGCGCTCTAGACCATGGCTCTACGGAGCCGCCGCTGTACTATGGTGTCTGGAAGGGGAAGTGTGACGGGCGCTATATGTGCGCCATGCTTGGCTGCTGCACGAAACGCGATGAAAACCTTGCAGTCCGCTAGGGGCGCTGCACGAGGGAGGGGAGCGGCCTTGGAAGGGTCGTCGCATGCGGCGCCGGCGTTGTGTTCACCTTTCAGCCGAGCGTGTTGTCCTGTGGTGTTGTGCTGTGGATGTTGCCTGTTTTGTTCGCGTATCGTATTTATCGTCTTGAATGTACGTTGTGCGTTTTCCTTGTCGATCGACATTGGCAGGAATGTAGCGAAACCTTCAAGCACATCATTCCGCCGAAGGCACGGACGGCAAGCTTGTATTGGTGCTATCGGAGGCGTTTACAATGTTTTTCTCATAGAATAAAACTTCATGCGTTCAGCATGCATGATTTCATCGCTTCTTTAAGCTGCCTAAAATTCGACCAAGCCTGTTGTCAGGCTCACTGTAAGGCCCTGAATAAGGAAAGAGTTGAGCCGCCGGCCGGCAAAAGCATTTGATTGATTGATTGCGGGGTTTAAACGCCGACGCTACACAGGCGATGACGCGCGCCGTAGTAGAGGGCTCCGGATTAATTTTGACCTCCTAGGGATCCTTAACGTGCGCCGAAATCTCGAACGCACGGGCTTTTTTGCTTTGCGCGCCTCCGTTAGAAAAGCGGCCGCCGCGGCCGGGAGGAAAAATCATTTAAAGCTTCGGAGATGTTGCGCTTTCAAATTTATGCACTCTACATGCTTTATTGAAGTGTATGCAAGAAATAAACTGGAACATGCCCTTCAAATTGTGTTTGTGTGTACTTATTTTGCAGGTGTATACTGATTCCCAGCGAACTTGCAATTATTTCCCCGACATTTGCTATTGTAAACATTGCAAGTTTTCTTGGATGCCAGACAATTAGTTTTAAATAATTGTACATCAGTAACAAATGAACCGCGATCAAGAGCTGAAACACGAAAAGCAAAGTTCAATCATAGGCCGGTAAAGGTTGGTACTATCCCAGGTTATTTCGCTTTGAAGGCGCAAAGACTGTCCTTTAAAGTGTTATTCGACATCGCTTGTATTCCTCCTCCAGAAGCTACTATGTTTACGTTTATTTGTGTACATTTCTATTGTCTTATTCACGTTTGAAAGTGCAGTACTGAGTTGGGGAAGTTGGTGTCCGTTCACGATGAAAAATAGCGCGGAAGACTGACAGCACGACCAATGCCTGCGAGGCATTGGCACGACGCAGACAAGATAGCTCTTGTCTAAGTTATGGGGTCCGTCTTCTTTTTGCGCTATTTTCATCATTCAGTATGCGTTCATGTTCCAAGCTCGCCCGCATGCGCACGAAAACTGCCTTTGCCGCGATATGGCAATAAAATACTGGCGGAAGTTACCAATGCACCTGGATCAATATCTAGGCGCAGCATTGTTAGTGAATGACTGCATCGAGCAGACAGCCGTTCTAGCTCTGGACAATGAAAGGAGCTCGTCTGCTTAGGTGCCGAAAGACGCGAAAGAACCAGCGTAGCAACGAAGCCGTCTGCACGCAACATGTGTCAGCGCCAGTTCCAAATTACATCGTCCTTTTAGTCGTTTCTTCAATTGAGGAACTGCTTGCACCCTTTTTGCGTAGCATACTTACGGACACAAATCAAATTTCCGCCTATCAAGGGCGATTTCGGAAGAAACGCAATGCCAGCCGCCGGCACCCCGTACTTTCGGTGGCAGCGTATCGGCGCTAGCGCTAGCTCCCCTCCTCCATTGTGGCGCCACCTAGGAGCTGTAATCGCTGATCTGTGCAGCCTCTCGCTTCCGCCCGTCACACTTCCCCTTCCAGACACCATAGCTGTACCGCCTTGGGTTCCACTCCCCTCGCCAAACACCTCGTATACAAATAATGCATCCTCGCCGTAGTCTTCTGACGGGCAGGCATGTAGCCCCCTGGCCAGTGGTTAGGGCCCGGTGCCGCCGACGCCACCTCCGCGTCCCACATTGTGGCATCCTCACCTCTTCTGGGAGTGGGCACCTTCCATGCAGGCTACCCATTGCCCCGTCCGTCCACTAAGCAGGCGACCGTCCGTCTACCATCGTTCTTTGGTGCCATCGAGTGTCGCCGTAGTGCGGCATCGCGTCCCCCTACCCCCTGGATGGCTTGTGACGGGCCGCCCCACGTCTCAAGTCACGCATCCTGCCTGGAATCTTCTGGCTGGTAGGAAGGCGGGAGACAAGTAGTTAACTGGCAAGCGGGCACCCTCTTGGCAGGGCAGGTAACTTGTCTGAGTAGCAGAGGGCCTGCCTCACCGCAATCGTATTTGATACCGTCAAATGCCTACAAAACCACGCACACACACATACACACGTTTTTTCGCACAATGAGGCAAACAACTTCGCACTGAAAAAAATGGTTGATCTACTACGCATTTCATGTACCTATAGTTTCCGTTGACCAAGTAACGGAAGCGCTTTGGAACATCGTCCGGCCTACCCTCCCAACCAGGAAAAGACCCACTCCAACGCAAGGACAAGTGGTCGTGTTGGGTGACGTGCAGCTTCCCGAGCACCATCGCCAAGTTCTGCAGTTAGGCCTAAAGTTTGCCTTTGAGCCGCGCTTGTCAAAAGTGGTAAAGATTAGTTTGGCCCGTGACAGCACTCATGTTCCGTAGGGTGACAATCTGCGCTGCACCGGGGAGTGCATGGATGCCGTCGTGCGGTCTACACCTAGGCCCGAAAAAGGATTCCACTGGAACGGTATCGTAGATTACCTGGTGAACAATGTCATGAAATTGCTTTTGTAAGATGAGGAGGACCATTGCGTTGTTTTACCGGAAGGTATGTTCTGTGAGCAGGCTTTAAAAGCAGTGCATAAAAATTTGGGAGTAACAACAGCGCTTGTGTGTGTCCTCCTTTCTCGTGTCCTCGCCCAGTTTTTGCGCTGTTAGCAATCAGAAAGCAGTACCAACTTTCCCAGCTTACAGCACTCCAGCAGTTGATGATGTCCCTGAAGGCCTTCGCAAGGGTGCACGGATGCATTCGAATTAACAACACATTGAAAATTTTACAGATTATTAAACGCCGTGTACATTGGAACTCCAATGAATAAGCCGTGATGTGTTGCCTCGGAATATTTTTTCAAGCTTAATTTATTCTAAATGAAAAAAAAGGGGAAATGGGCAGTATTCAACTTAAGCTGATAGTATACACGGACAACTTTACATGAAACTGAGGGTTATAATAGGAAGGAAAGCTGATGGGTTGGGGAACTACAGACTATGCATAATATTAGCTAGCGCTGTCAGGCGAGTGGTAAAAATATCTTCATACAAGAGGTAGACCACCATTTTCAAAAACGATAAATTACAGTTTTCAAGCCCCGGAACCGGTTCGGAACGGCTCCTGCGATTCGTTCCGGTACGGGTAAGTTCCAAAATTGCGGAAAAAATACGGGTTTGGTTCGGTTCCGATTCCGGGCAAAAATTCGGGTTCGGTTCCGGTGTTCTTTTTGGTTCCGGTTTTGGTTCGACCCCCTGATTTCAGCCCCTAATATCGTATAACCCTTCGTTTAGAAAATAGTGGCAATATGTAAGGGCGGATTTATCTATACGCGAACCTAAAATGATCCCCTTTATCGTTGACACGGTGTAAGATACACTTTTAGGTGTGGACACCGCAGCCCAAAAAATATGTCAAATAGAGTTGGTGGCGCCGTGGGGCCGCGCAGATCTTTGATTGAAAGGACATCTGGTGGCAGAACTCTTAACTAAGCTTCGCGGCGTTCTAGGCTTCAAGTGGCTTGACCAACGACTGCCCGAAGCAAGGTAGTTCGCAAGTACCAGCGGCTTGCGTGTAAGACAACGTCGTTTGTGTGACCTCAGCATGTCAGCACGCAAAAAGCGATCTCAACGCGTAATTTATTGAATTCTTTAAACATCTGCGAGAGTTCGGGTGTCCTACGTTCATTTAGACGCTTGCACAGCTCCTCTGCACATTGAAACCGGCACTGACTTTGACAACATCGATTCGTCTCCACTGCTTAATGCGTGAACTTACCCCGTTTGTGCAGCGTCATTTACGACGAAGTAACATCAGAGTACTCACTGCTGATTTACTCAATTTCAGAAACTGGGCTACTTACTTAACTAGTATGTCGGGGCATTGTTCCGGCAGCGGACACTTTCTTTTGCCGCTGCTTCTACTGAGTAGCGGGTGGGGGGCTGAAGCCAACGGTAAAATCGACGGCACTGCATCGTTGGCGAACGCGCACCTCTTCGACATTCAGTAGTACTTCTCCTTTAAGCTCCGAAAAGTACCTTTTCGCGCAACCGCACTCAGAGAAATGCTGAGTGCAAGTAGCATCATTTTCTGCTGGGGATGGCTGCAGAGCACGCATTCATTCGTTTTGGGATCGCAGGGAACGTTAAATAATGTCACGTTTCTTTGCCAGCTGTTGCAGTACTACTCATAAAGACATGTTCACCCCATTGTATTGTTGCGCAAGCATAAAATCTCGCTTGTCTGAGTGCTCAACAGCTACCGGGGCACAAATTCCCTTCGGTCTAGTATTTTATACTTCTTTTGATTGTTACCGACTCAAAACACAGGCCTAGAACCCATTTAGGCACTGGGGCGAGTGCAAATGCTCTCGCACGGCTTTCTTCAAAATATCGTCTGCACCAGAAGCCGGCGGAACCAGCCAAGCCGCGGTGGCATCGGCGAGCAGACGTCCAGCAGACGACCGGGGTTACGGAAGCTGCCGAGAAGGCCCGACAAGGAGCCAAAAAGATCCTAACACGACCGAGTGGCCTGCGCTGGGGCAGCATCTCTCCTATGCCGCTGGAGGGCGCTGCAGTGATCGGTGTCAGCAGCATCAGTTTGGCGACTTCATTAAAATGACGAGTACACGTTCGTTTTGCAGCCTGTGTCCTCACCTAATAGTGTATTTTACACCGTGATCAGTAATTTGGAAGCACTAAGTAACCCAAATACGTGTTTTATTTCACGGTACTTATTGTCGAATTCAAACCGCAAGTTTGAGAAACTTCAGCCTGAATTCACCTGCCATTTCCCTCCCGATTCACGCAAATAATTTATTCCCCTCCTCCTGTTTCTCATCCCGCCCTCTTCTCTACCCAAGAAATCAATATGACGGAAGCCCATCTTGTCGGTGCATGTGAAAGAATGAAAGGCAAGGGCGCTGAGCACAATAGCAGTCGCGGTTTAAAATAATAACGCTGTGGCTGCAACACGTTAGCCTTGGTAAGAAAAATCATAGCCGCTTTCTTAAGGCAGTGATTGTTAAATAGCGAAGCTTCCTCTCGTGCAACCAAGGTCAAGTCAAGGTCGAAAGTACAAACTGCTTCGACCGTGTAGGAATGGCGCCGTCAGGTGGGCTTCGTCTTGATACGGCGAGAGACCCAGGTTCAATAAAGACAACGGGAAGCCTTTTTTCCTTGACGCTTTTGATGTGCCTTCGCTTATCATCGTCATTGTTCTGTGAACCCCATTGTGTAAAGCTCGCTTTCCTGCAGTCCGTTTTGGCGCGACATCGAATGCAATCAGTGAGGCATAGTACGCTTCGCTTAAATGAATTGAGAGCCCAAATGGCCGCATTAAGTACGATTCACAACGATGCTCAGGCATCTTGCATGGACACGTGGCAGATTTCCGGCGTTTTGATTAAGCGGTGTGAAGCGACTATAGGTGCAGGCATGAAGTAGCATTGTCTTCTTTTGCATGCACACGTACAGAAAACCAATTGATTGTGGGACTACCCTTCTGTCCTCTCTTTCATCCACTTGCTTTACCCGTCGGCATATGCCATTCAACAATTCCCCACAGCTCCCGATCCACGCCTCCACCCTCTCGTCTTTCTCCCACCATTGTCTCTACCCTCTTTGTAATTATTTTACCTCCCTTCTCTCCCAGATTGATAACTTTCCCTTACAGAACCAATTCATCCTACTCTGTCGCCTATCCATCCCATCCAATTATAACTGCCACGTTCCACCAACATGGGCACTATCAGAAAAAGCACAGCCAAAGGAACTGGAAGCATCATTGCAAATCAGCGAGTTTTTTTTTATATAAATCGGATTGATCCTACCAATGAATCTCTGAATGCTTATGCTTCACTCGGTCTTCACAAATTAATCGTGGTATTAAATTGTACCTCTTGTGTCCCACCTCCGGCATCTTGATTTTTTCTTCCGGAAGGCACATTGTTCAGGGCAAGATGCTTTTCCTGCTAAGACGACGGAGATAATCTTCTCCCGACCCCCCCCAAAATCAAGCTTGTATAAGTTGTGATAGCGATTTGACATAGTCTCTGACATGTGTTTTTCTTCTGTTGGAGTGCCTGATCCACGCTGAGTTTCTCAATTCAGTGCGTTCCGACAATCCACTCGGAACCATTTTTATTCATTTATTTATATAATATATCAGTTATATGTATTTTCTTACCACTGTTACGAGGAAGCGAGCCCCCCAGACACAGGGTGAAATTTTCACGTTGAGAAAACATTTTTTAAGGGAGCCCGCAAGCCAGACAAGCAGACCAAAATTTCGGCGTTTCAAAACGATTTAGTGTGTGCGAAACCACGTCGTGGGCTATTTTCGACGTAAAAGGAAGCAAGGACTACACTAACACTGAATGCGATCCCAAAGAGACCTTGAAAGACATTCAAGGCCGGACCTAAGAAACAAAACCTAACTGCAAACAAATTTTTCTGAAGCGTGAACGAATTTCTTGATGAAGACTTAACAGCCTCGGGCGTTCCCTTCCACGACCGTCTGCAAAGTTAAGCGCTAAACGTTCAAGGAGCAGATAAGTGATTCTTTCCGGGAACACACCAGAATAAACTGTGCTTTGTTAGTTTTTACTATGCTATTGGCAGAGTTTTTCACATCTTACTTGCAGCCGTCTCCCGTTGCGAAGCCGTCTAATTGGCGTGGTTGCGCAGGCGGCGGAGGCGGCGGAAGAGAACAAAGCGAGAAAGATAAGTCGCGCGCGTAGAAGAAAAGGGGTGTCACTGGCGTGGAAACTTTTCCATGCCATCACAAAGGAGTGTTTGAACTGAAGGACAACAGCAGGTCTGAAGATGCCACTTAAGGGTGGCGTAAATGTTCTTTTCTTGTTACCGCACGCTTCGAAGTTCCATTTACTTTCGTTGCCTCAAAGTAAGCGAAACTCCACTGACCACAACGGAAACGTGCCCCTGTGAAGTAGAAGAGGCGTTCCGGCGCTTTCACAGAGGCCCCTCTGTGTATAGGGACAGCTTGAAAAGCTGTAACTAAATAGACATGGTATCGTAAGACAACCCCTTCCAGCGATTTGTGTATTCCCTGTCCTTGTTACATTACGGGGCATGAGCATCACTCACGGAAAACATGGCACACTTTGCAAAAGCGCCGTTGCAAGATCCCCATAGCCGATAAACAAGCTGCCAGTAATGGCAGCCTGTTTATCGTTGTTTTTTAGCTTTATTGTGTTTCTTTATGTTTAGAGTAAGCGGAGGTTAAGCCCGTATGAATTGTGCGAAGTGCAACCCTGGGGGCCTTTTCCCCGTTTTTCTAGCGAGTACGCTCGCAAGTGACGGAGAGGCATTGGTAACGGGAGCAGTTGGCTAGGTAATTCATGGGATCAGGGCCCGAAATGAAAGAATTGAAAAGTGCGACGCCCTCCCTACCGAGGTTATATTGACCGATACTACGGATCACATGCCAATTAGTTACTTGTATACGTCTGTCGCCTCGGGGGCAACGTGCGTGTGGGAACAGCCAATCCGGCTTTCTTTCTATCTAGGCGCAGCCCCGGGAATTTGAAGGACATCGGTGAGAGAACGAAAGATTAATTTTTGCACGCAATTTGATTATCAATGTTTAAATGACGGACTACACATGGGATGAATCGAAGTATGTTGCTCAGTGCTGAGAGTTTCACAGTTGTTTCCCTCCACCACTCGCTCAGTTGTTTTCCGTCGTTTTCTTTCAATTGTTGGTCTTAAACGTCTGCTCGAGAAAGCCGCTTCGGCTTTTCCCGTAACATAGAGCGTTGGGTCATGCGACTATTTTTACGCGCGTTTACGATTGGTAGTTTTTGTGGCAGCGGTCTAATGCGGACGCGGGTTCGATTGCCTGCCGCGGTGGCCGCTGTTCTGATAGAGGAAAAACGCAAAAACGCCCGTGTGTGCGAGATCGCGGCACACGTTAAAGATCCCCAGGCGGCCAAAATTATTTTGGAGCCCTCCACTACGGCGCGCCTCTTCGGCTGCGTTGCGTGGGCGCGTTAAACGCTACAATCAGTGTTCCTGTTTTGGTGTAGTAAGTGTAACATTTGAAATTATATGCCTTGAATTACAGGGACTGTCATTCTAAGTAAATCAAAAGAAGTTAGCCTGGAACTTCAGAAAGGTCCGCGAGTATATTATCGCTGGAATCAACATGCAACAAAAGCGTGTGTGTACAAAACACATCGCGCAGTTTCGCCAATATAGCCAACTAAATAGATAGGTAGAGAGAAACTTTGTTAGTCACAGGATTATTGGGCGAATCAGCCACCTCGGTTAAGGCAGCCGCTGAGGGCTGTAACGATGCAGGCCGCCTGTTCCCTTTTTCTTTGAGATTCGCCGCAATAGCCAGCCACGCTCTGGGGTAATTGTGTCGTTGAAAGAATTTGGTTTAAAGCAGAGCAAGCTTTTTGGGTCGAACATAGAGCATTCTTTTCCCATTTCTCAGTAATGAGTTAGCTTTCCCTCTCCCATTGAAAAAAGCACGGCAAACACATTTCCCTCGTTTATTTTGCATGCCAGAAGGACGTACGTCCCCGCTCCTCCAGACACCTCGACAATCTTGTGCGTCGAACATACAGCATTCTTTTCCCATTTCTCAGTAATCAGTTAGCTTTCCCTCTCCCATTGAAAAAAGCACGGCAAACACATTTCCCTCGTTTATTTTGCATGCCAGAAGGACCTACATCCCCGCTCCTCCCGACACCTCGACAATTGCGCCCGTCATGTACGAGCTCTCGGGGCCGCACAGGAAAGCCGTCACATCAGCAATTTCGCGGGGTTGAGCTCCGCGGCCGAGCGGAATGCCCGCTGTTATGGCTCGGACCTGCTCGTCCGTGAGATTCGCCGAAAGCGGCGTGATGGTGTATCCCGGAAGCACGGCATTGCAGCGGATACCGCTGTCCGCGATGTCCAGGGCCACAGTCTTGGTTAGCCCTATGAGGCCGGCCTTGGAAGCGGTGTAGCTTGCCAGGCCCCTCATGCCGACCTTGCCCGTGATGCTGCCGATGTTAACGATGCTGCCCTCTTTCACTCCTGCCTCGAGCATCAGACGGATGCCGGTGCGACACATCAAGAATGGACCCTGCAACACAAAAACGATTGGATGAACAACCTTATTTATAATGTCCTGAGTCTATGCGGGGTTATTCACAGGCGAGCTAAGATGTTAGTGAGGGTTTTAGATCTGTACCACAGAACATCCACACAGGCGTGTATGATAGGGACGTGGCGCCCTGGTACCATTTGCGAACAATGCCAGGAATGTAGGCTCTGTCTGCGCATGCTTTGGTGACAAAGATTCCCCCTTGGTGAGGCAGGGACATCAAGTCAGGGAGGAAGCCGGGGAAGCAGCTTCTTGAAGATGCTCTTGGCATTTTAACAACGAAGCTGTTTGAGCTTGAGTTTCATCCGCGTCTCGCGTCCCTCAAAACTCGGCGAAGCAAATAGGAGAGAACAATGCTAGGCCAAGAACTATGGGGGCGGGGGGGGGGAAGTGACAAGGAGGCAAGACTACGACGAGCAAGTTTGGAGAGTGCGCGTTGCGACGCAGACGTTCGGGTAGGGAGCCGTGCAAGCCGTCGCTCAAAACTTGGCGCAGAAACGTGGAGAGAAAGAAAATGCCAGGCAATAATTGTGAGAAGTGGCGAGGGGGCAAGAAGCGGGCGAGCAAGTGGGAGAGAGAGAGAGCGCAAACATCTTTATTGAGTCCGGCAGCTGGGACGCAGCCTAGTCGTCGTGTCGGGCCGCCACTCGTCGTCAGCTCCCTACTCATGCATTGCCTCCAGTGGAGGCAGCAGTTTCGGGGCGCTGGCGTTCGAGGGCCCCCAACACCTGCTGGACGGCCGTATGTTGTATTTCGTAGTCCTTGTCTCTGGTCACACTTGCGAGGAGCGGCGGGAGCGTTTTGGCTGTATTGGCTTCACTGGGGTTTAGTCTACAGTCCCACAGAATGTGAGATGCTGTGGCTCTGTCCTTCTTACACAACACACACACGTCGCTTGGGAACACTTCTGGACAAATGTGTTTGGCTATCACCGGAGTCATTAGCGCATTAGTTTGTAGTTGTCTCTACACGACCGCTTCTCGTCTCGTCAGACGAGGGTGCGGTGGTGGGAAGGTCCGGCGGTTAGCTCGATACCACTCAAGGATGTCCCTATAGGGTGGAAGGGTGTGCCAAAAAGGTTGTCTGCACATTAGGGCTGGCGTAAGCTCTGACGTGAAGGTGTTGTCCTAGTAGAGAGAGATGGCGTGCTCTCGGTGGCATCAGTGTCAGATCTTCCAATAAGGTGGGCCAAGCTAAGAAAATTTATGTTGGAGCCAGTGAAGGCCACCAGTGCCGCTCTCTCATTATTCGCGTATCACTTACGGAGTTGGCGGAATTTTTTTCGCAGTTGTCGCATTTCTGGTATCAAGCTAAAGGTTCAAGTGAGCTGCGGTCGATAGTGGGCGCTCTAGCTATGCGAGGAGTTCAACAAATGCCCTCGCGAGCAGCGTTGTGTACTTGTGGGTTCCCAGTCGCTCCTGCTGTGTGAAAAACTGTCCACGCCAGTCGGATATGTACGTCGTTTCGCGGAAGGATTGAATTGTTGTTATAACGTGGTTGGAGGTTACATTATGGGTGTAAGCCTTGTTACGTTCCTTGGGGGAAACTTGCGAATCAGCAGCGATATAATAATGCGGATGTTCTGGTTACTGGTGTGTCTGACTTAGTTGGAGGGCAATAAGTAAGCCGAAGGGCTGGACTGAGTTAGTAATCGGACACCGCGGAATCTCAGACCATGATACTTTCTGGTTATGTAAGAAAGGCCAAGTGTCTTCGGTGATGGAGTGAGTTTCTGAGAATTTGAGTGCATAGAATGCATACACTTCGGATTTATGGCATTTTTAACAGAGCGTGATTGTGGTCCATGGCATTGTCAGGAGTACAATAATTAGCGAGACGACAATGTCTGCTCTTGTGAGACACCATGAGATCACCAAGGCATGGAACAGTGGAAAGTAAACCGTAACATGTTCTTCCTCGTCATGAGAAGCAGTGTCTCTTCTGATAAGCGGTATCTCGACACCTTTCCTTACAAGCAACAACCACTTGACAGCGTGAGTTGAGACCCACGTAAGGGGTTATGCACGCCTGAATTCACTGATCACGTTTGGAAATAACTTATGTGAGCACAAGATGTTTCAGAAACGAAATTATCCTTGAATACATTCCTCTCAACTAAAAATTACGTCTCAAAAAATTTCGTCCTTTTATATTTTTTTGTTGTTTGAAAGAAGCCAAAGACCGACATTTTTGGAGCACATGGCCGCTAGTGCATATGAAATGCAGCATTTTATGGAGAAAAAAATTGCAAAGGATTCCTAAGAAACCCCACAAATAATTCGAACGGAGCATTTCTCTATACACCACGCTTTCCCTACCACGAATTTCGCAGAAGGGTCGCAACACATTGGTTTTTTTAATGTTAACTTGAATACCAGCGGCAGCATCACCTCAGTTCTTTTCCATTTCGAAAGAGTTAGCTTCTCCTCGGTTTCCTCGAGCGTTGACTGGTGAGGGGTCTATTGAAGAAAAATGTTATGTCGTCACGTAAAGGGGTCGAGGAAAACATTGAACATTCAATCGTCGTAATTGCGCCATTGCCACCGTTTCGGCCATTTCGACGTTAGGGTCTTTAAACAAAGTTCGTTCTAGTGGGCCAGAATGAGTTTAGTTGTCGCTATCATTAAATATCGACAAAATAAGAAAACACTAAAAGGAACGATTGAGCAAAAACCCCTGCCATGAATTTTGTACCCATATTGTTTTGGTCTTGTAGACGGACAAACAAAGAAGTGCTCGCTTCAACATTTTTAAGATGGTGGCCTTAACTAGCAACAAATTAATTACGCCTCATTATCCACCGAGGGCAACATAAGTCTGACGCTCGTTTTACCTTGCTTCACACTTTCGAAGGGATTGATTTGTGAAGTCTTATGGATTGTAGGCTCTGCACTTATGGGCGACCTATTTACCAGAAATAATTTTCAGGAGGCGGCAAATGAATACTGGTCGTTGTTATTTCAGACCAGTCAACTGCATAAGGTTTGATGCGAGCTACAAATAGAAGCAATCGAGCCGATGTAACACTAATAGAGGGAGTATCATGGAACTAGGTTACGCCACGGCACATTGGGCACCATCTAGCGCAGTAGCCTCCGGAATTCGCCGTGTCGCACTGTTATAAAAAGCACTGAAATAAATAGCAGAGTTCTGAACACCAACGACTAAAGAGCCCCCCCCCCCCCCCCCCCAAAAAAAAAGGAGAGTGAAAAACAGGGCTCTACCGAAAAATATGCGTTAGAGCCCGGAGAATATAACCCAACGTACGCATGCAACTATTTGTCGAAATGCATGAAGGGAGCAAAAAAGACACTAATAGGAGCAAAAAGGACACCAACACACTGTGCCTTTCTGTGGTAGCATGTCACGCCGCTCTCCCTTTACAAGGGAGATTACATCTTGCGATGTCGCTCGCCCCTCCTTCTAATGCATAGTGTTGAAGGGCTTTCGCAATGTAAGCCATAATTGTTTCTGAAGTGGCACGGGACAGTAGTTCCACTCTTCGGGCGCTTGCGTTCCTCATCATTAAGGCTTGTAGCAACCTTTGTTACTCAATGGTTAAGGTGTCGTAGCGCATAATACGAGGATGCAGTTTCAATCTTGGCCAAGAAAGCTGTTTGAAGATTGAGCCGAAGAAACAGAACCCACTGGTGTGTCACTATTTCGATGCAGGATAAACATCTTCAGGTGGTCCAAACTAATCTGTAGGACTTCCCAACGCCATGCACTGATACCGTTGGTGCTTGAATATGCAACTTCATTTCTGTTCACTGATACGGTCCTTCGTAAAGTCAAAAACGTCGTGAATGTGGGTCTCTTCAATCATGGGCAGCTTTGGTATGGGGTGCCTGGCGCTATGCTATTTTGGAAGACGTCATTTTACTCATACCCTGCCTTGCCGCGATTTAGTTCTCTACGTGCGACATTTGACGCATCCTGTTTGTGCAAGCTTAGTTCATAACGCGCTCGGGACTCACCTTGAGGTTGACATCCATGATGCGGTCGAAGTCCGCCTCGGTCGCTTGAGATATTGGGGTGAAGGGTGCACCCGTCCCTGCGCAGTTGACTATTATCGTGGCGGGAACACCACCGTTCACTTCCTGGATGAACTCGAACAGGTGCTCGACAGAAGCTGACTGACCCACGTCCAAGTGCACAGCCCTGTGGTCGACTTCACCTGAAAACCACGTATTTTTTCGGTTAGAATAAAAGGAGTTATACCCCTGTCACACCGGAACTTTCAATTGCGATTGAGTCGATCCGGAACGAGCTCAATCCGGATCGTGCGCTGCTGCACGGCAGTTTCAATCGCGATCGAGCTTGATCTCACTCGAACTCAATCCTAATTTCTCAAGCGCGATCAGGCGAAAGCGGTGATACTCTCGTCCCCACTCAGTAATGGCACAGAAGGTGACAATTTCAACTGATGCCACAAATTATATGGAATAATTTTACTCAAATAAGCGTGATGTAACATTTCTGTAGTTCCTGATAACTACGACTGCGCAGAGTTATCAAGCACCGTCCGCGAAGTACATTTTTAGCACCATCTGGCGTACGTTGGTGCAACGGGTGCAACTTCCCGATCGGGATCGAAACGTGCCGTGTATCAGCGGCGGTGCGTTGAGCGTGCTCGAAAAGTCAATCACGCTTCGCTTAAATACGGATTGAAAGTGCCCGTATCACAGGGGTATTATGTGCGGGTGACCACAGTGGAAGTTTCAACGTTAAAGGGGCAACATAGCGCCGTATTAATGTAATAAATTGATTCACAGAGCAATGTTTTACTTTAAAGGGTAGCCAATATAAGAGGTTCTTGTCTTCGGGAATCCGGGGCAGTTACGGTGGTTCCACCATAAAAAGCCACAGGTGTTGTCTTGCGGATGATGAATCAAGCACATGATATGCCAGGCAATGGCATTGACAGAAGACATCTGAATATTTTGACGATAATGCCCGTTTACGTACAGTGCTGTAGTTTTAGCGGCGTCAATTTATGACACAATTATGCGGGTTTTGCGGGGTTGTGTGTAGGGAGTGGTCTAACATATTATCGGAGCTCACTCCTCTACCGCAGCACTTCATGCCCGATATAGTATTTCCTATCACTGTGAAGCTGGTGGCCTAGCACCTTTCCAATTTAAAGAATGATACCTTAGCAGTTTTGCAACCCCAGGAGAAGCCGCAAACTTAAAGCCAATGAAAGCAGAACAGGGGTATTGGATTTAGGGCTGCAGTTGGAAACAAGTCCATGTAAAATCGGATAACCTCGAAGCGTCCACTTCTCCTCGCTGCGTTTCAGCTGTGCAGCACTACAATATATAATTGTCGGCTTACTCTAGTTTATCGAATTCAAAGCGCGCGCATTCACTATAACAAGTGTTATTTGCTTCGACAGCCCATATCAAATTCCGGACATGGTCTCTATTTTACCGTTGCACAGAGGGTCGATTACGAAGCAGAAATTTCGGGTAGAAATCCGAAAAACATTGTTTAAGGAACACTTTTTTGGGCGCAAGGTGAAACTATACAGTTAGGATGTCATTGATTTTACACACGCCAACACATAGCGCGCATTGTCGGATGTATTGTAGTAATTATAAGTATTTACTTTATGAACGCCCAAAGAGCCCGCAATGTGGGAAATATTGGAGTAATTATCAGTACAAATGTCAATGCTAATTAAATAATACACCCCTCCATCTGAGGACGACGATGGTTGAACGCGAAGCTTTCTCGTAATGAATTGCTTGGTTGCCGACGGAATTTGGAATTAGACTCACAGGCGGTTTAGATTTTGGATCGTTAAGCTTTGACTTTGACTCGCACGTAGTTTGGACTTTTGGTTGGAGTGGCTTTGGCCGCGACCCTTCACAATTTCATTTAGCACTAGGAAAGCTTGGTGTGCAACAATTGTGTTAGACAGCGGGATGCATACTTTTTTCTAATTTTGCTCGACCATGCACCCCTTCGCCGAATTCAAACTGCTTTTACCATGTCAGAATGGCCCCATTAGAAAGAAGAGGGAGAGACCGAGAGAGAAAACATTTTAATAAGCTAAATATGACAGTGGAACCCTAGTATGGGAATATATGCGTTGTCCTTCAGATGACTTAGCTCGTGTCACAACGAGAGTCTGGTCTTCCAGTTCACAGCTGGTCAACAGTGACTCCTGCAACTCAGGAAAGGAACGTGCCATCAGATAGACGTCGGCTTCTACATTAATAAATAATGTGAAAACTAGCACGCATGCAATACTCCAATGTTGTTCGAGCTTGTCATTAGTTTTTTGGCAGAGTAGCAAATATCCTAAACTCCCGAACAATACTTATAAGGAGTTTTCAGTTACGTCGTGGCGTGACAGTGACTGTACGTATAGCTTTGAAACTTAAATTGACAGGTAGTGCTACTTTAGGGGTATGTAAAGACGTTTGTGCACCATAGCCGAACTGACTGGCAATGCTCTTCTCAACACTCGCCGTACCGTCACGGAAGGTGTGTCTGTCAGAGCCGCTTATATATCACGGAATTAAGATTGCGCACCGCATATATATGGGACGTTATTCGAGACGTTGACTAACAGTAACTCCTATCTACTCCAGGCTGTGCACACCTCTGGGCTACTCATTCAATGATGTACGTCAATAGGAGGAGAATAGTTTTGGTGTATTTATCTAATATAAAGCCAAGAAGAAAAACAATATGTCCAGCCTATGCTGAAGCAGAGAGTCCAAATACGTGTGCCGCATCACCTAAAGGAACTAAGGACGGTTTCAAAAATAACTTCAAAGCGCTGGAGAGGGGAGGTTCAATGTTCCCCAGGCGCATTGTTGGGTATTTCTAGAAATCCGATATTGCCAAGCCATCTCAAGTGCTGTCCTTTAATGAGCATATTCAAAGAACGTTGTTCGTTTAATTGGCCGGGGTTTGCCTTATGACGGTACCATCCGCTTTAATGGCGAAAAATCAAATTTGGCGCAGTTTTTTTTTAGTTTGTGTTGACTTGTATGACTACCGAAAGCCGATCGCAAGGTTTGTTTACTTTCTGTGTTCTTGGGGCCCTATTCTCGACTGCGTAAATTCATAGTGAAATCGCCATGTTTTTTGCTTAAGCACAACGTAAGGAATCAGGGACGTAATGCACGTTTACCTATGACGACCTGCAGTGTAACTTGACGCTCTAATCATAAAAAATTTCAACCAAGGTATGAGATATTGCAAGTAAAAGATATAAAAACACTTGGCATGTATTATAAAAGTAAGACCGAGAGCTGAGCCTGGCAAAAGAAACACATTTTTGCAGGTCAAAATTGGCGTCACAACCAGAAGGCGTTCGAGTAACGTTGATCCAAAAGCGAGCGAAGGGGGATGTTGAGCTAAAGAATATCACCCACTCTTTTTTGGCGTACCTATTTATTTCTTCCAATCGCGCTTAGTAAACTGGTTGAGCTCTCTGCTTCAATGCAAGCTTTGTTGCGTTATCACCTTCCCGGCCGCCACTGCCACCAGGCTATCGTCTGCTGCTATGTTACAAATTTGTGGAGTGATTACACAAAAAAGTGCCGGGACCATTGGTTGTATGACGCTTAAGGGTAGCGAAGCGCTACGCCTGATAACCGTGGAGCGCACCGATGTCGCCAATATATTCATTTCTGAAGCTTGACTTCAATCAGCGCAGAAATTATTAAAACAGTCAGTTTTCTTTGTTTTTTTCTCTTGACCTCTATCACCTGACCCAGCAGTTTACTAGGAGGAGTGTGCACAAATGCCATGCATTGGGTTCTCTTTGCCATGGAGAGGCTTGTATTGCCCTCTTATGCTGCTGTTACGGCAAACAAATAATTTCTATTTTATTGCCAAACATAAAAGCAAACTACGGGTCGTTATTTGCATGCTCTGTTATCGCTGACTTGGAAACAGTTTTGATCAAAACTATTATTTCGTTCTGTACAAACCATGATCTAAACTACGCGTCATGCGACACAGCGCCTGCTGCATACTCACGGGATTTCACGGCGCCGAAGGTCGGTGAAATTATTTGCCCTACTTCACGGCGACAGCAGCCGCCATTATCAAGCTGTTACATAATATTTCGTCACTTTTACGCAGGCTGAAGTTACCAAAGTGCGACGTAATCGTTCCCGCGAGCTGTTGAAAATACGTCATGCTTTCTCATCCAATCACAGAGAGCGCGTGACGTACAAGCCGTATTGTTGAATAGCAAAGACAGGCGTACGTTGTCATGTCCGCTGCCTTTAGTCTAGTTTTTCATTTCTGGCCAAGAATTATGCGCCTTCAGTAAAGAGAAATAAGGCAAACTTTGGAACTGGTGCTCGTAAACATCATGACGAGTCGAAATGACCAAAGCACACTCAACCACTTTGTCAACCGGAAACACGTGACCAAACTTAAAGCCAATCAGACAAGACGTCCGGCAAATTCACAGTTCACTGTCAAATTGTGCATTCGAGAATAGGGCCCTTGCACTGCTTTCTGACAATCGTTTCGAGCTCCCCCCGACAAAGAATAAAGAAACGAGCGCAGTCTTCCAGGTCGCTGATTTTCAAGCAGAACGTATTAGGCTATGCTCAGACTACCGATGAAAGAGCCATATCGTGATCTACGAACGTAAAAAACGGTCTGTCATGCAGTTCGGTTGGCTGAGACGTGAAATGACCTCATTCTTTGAAGTTATTACGACAGTTGCGGCAACAGTCTGAACTCGGCCTTATTGGGACTCGTTTTTATCAGGGACGCCGGTAGCTACCGTGTCCGAATCACTGATACGACACCGTACGTGCATATCGTCGTTTATGGCCATACTGGCAGATTAACCGAAGTGCATCGGTTCGGGTGACACAGGATATCAACTTATTTTCTCTTAAATCTATTGCCCCAGCCTCCTATGAACTTTGCACACGTCTATTAAAAGAAAAGACGAGTCCGCTCGAGTTTTCGTTTTACTCCCGGATGAAAGCTCATTTTCGTAGTATGTACGAGAGTGGGTGTTTTCTAATGCGCATCCTGCATCTTTCGCAAATGCTCTTCGTTTCATCTTCGTCCAAAAGCAAGATGCCCTTCACCGTTTGGCTTTGTAAATCAAGAATCCTGCTAACACCACTGAAAGCTTGTTTCTAATGTGGCATATCCTAGCAAAAGCGCGTTGCCAGACATCGACGTCAAACAGCCCTCGTCAGCAGATTGCGCAGTGCAAAATTTAAACTACTGCGACCATAGTGTTCAATGTGCATAGCCACAAAGTGACGTATATTAGTAAGCGAATTTCTCTACTGCGAAAGCCTGCGCTACCGCCGTTGGACAAAAATGCGGCCTCGGGGCACGCCCACAAAACGCTGGAGAAAAATTGTCGCGGGCTAAATAATTATTGAGATTCTAAATAAGACTCGCAGTGATGCCAAATTTTCAAGGAATCTTCTGTGAGTAGAGTATAGTAAATAAGGTGAGCAGACAACTTGACAATATTATGTCTGGGTATCGAACCTCGGGTTTGGGTATCGCGTAAGGCACGCATGACCAAAACAATGGCATACCCAATATGCTGGCAGGCTAAAAATGTACCAAGTGGATGCTTCGGGGTATTGGACTTAGAAAAGCGTCTTTTATACATGTACTGAGCTATACAGTAATAGTTTGTGCATTCTAGTTGCAGAAGTAGCAAGTAAAGGAGCACCAAAGCACGGTTCCGCTAAAAGCCTCATGTGTGGAACTAACAAAGTAGATTGGCCCAGCCTCTCGGTCATACTAGCAGAGAATACAGGAAAGAGAAGCACCGGGGAAGGATGATGATCAAATGAGTGGACCTGATTGCGGCACTGAACATGAGTCGTTGAAGCCGATAGTGAGAACACTGCAGAATAATGTGATGCACTGAATGGAAGAAACACAGAAACACCGATCCTCGAAACAGTGGCAGCAAACGAAGGTCTCCAGTGGCCTAACCTTGCTGTAGTATAATGCATGTCACAACAAGAAAAAGAAAATTTTCAATAACTTTTTTTCGTGGAAAAGTTTTAAAATCACCTTACACCTTCATCGCCCTGAAGATTTGCCGTTTCCTAGAAGCGCATGCTCCAGTAAGCTGTGGTACAAGGCCAAAACCGTTCAATAGGCGCGTTGAAGTCGCGTAATCTATACTTTGTAGCGTCACGAGCTTAAAAAAAGGGAAATTGCTATGTCACGTGGGCAATAGATAGTAAACTGGTAAAAGTTTCGTCGTAGCTCCGCAGACAGAGAGCGACAGAAGAAAAGATAACTACACTGCGCCTGAAGAGGTGGGTGACGACAGCCGGGCTGGTATCTTCTGCTGAGGTGGAGCTGCGTTCGCACCGCTGCGATCTAGTTGCTACGGAGAAGTGCAGTGCAACCACGCCTCGGCGTCTACAGGCCCACAACTAGGACTGTCGCACTGGCGGCTTATGTTACCCCTGACTGCTTGCACGCGTTGCAGAATGGAGTGTCCAGTGAGTGCAGGAGTGAATAGGCGGCACCCGCCGCGGTGGCTCAGTGGCTAAGGCATTGTGCTGCTTTGCACGAGGACGCAGTTTCGATTCCCGGCCTTGGCGTCCGCTTTCCTGATGGAGGCGAAAAGCAAAAACGCCCGTGTGCACGAGATTTCAGCGCACGTTAAATATCCCCGGGTGGTCAAAATTAATCCGGAGCCCTCCACTACGGCGCGCCGCATACCATGCGTCACGTCGGCTCGTTAACTCCCACAATCAATCAATCAAGGAAGTAGGTGGTAGATAAGGGTGGATTAAGAATGATGGCGGCAAAATTTCGGTACTGGTGAACACAACAGGAGTGAAACGCAGTCAATGCCGCGCTAAACCGAGTAAATGTCAGCGCTGACACGGCTAAAATACAAAGCCCGGTTGTCATTTTGTCGCAGGGGCGCGCAAGGAAATCCGTTTTTCGGGCTTCTAAAGCAAGCTTGTGCTTTTATAAATCCTTTCTTGCTCTTTCAATCCCCCATTTCCATTTGCCCATGTGTAGGATAGCCAACCGGACTCTAGTCTGGTTCACCTCCCTGCCTTTCCTGTACTGATGTGCCCTCCATTTCTACTTTCAACCGTGCGGCCCTCACGCGGGCGCTCCCGCACGAGAGAGCGAAAGACAGAGAGAGACAGAGAGAGGGGGAGGGGAAGAAGGCACTTTATTAGAGAAAAAGAAAGCGGTCTGCAGGCATGTTGTCGCCCACATGCGAGCATGCAAAATTTAGTTCCCCTGTAGGTGTGAAGGTGTGACGTAAAAAATACAAATCTTTCTACATGGTGATATATTAGTCATATCTTGTCTGAGCAACACCTATTTCGTGAAAGTAGTCAAATATTGCATCTATCACCTTTCGCTGCGACGAGGGAGATGGCCCCGTTTCAAGAAGTGTTTTTATTGTTAGACAACTGCAGTTAAGGCACTCGATATTTTGTGCGAGGTCATTTCTTCCATGGTTGGATGAAGGGCACTCCAGTAAGATGAGCTTGTGTTTCAGGCGATCAACAGTTGTCACAGTAAGGGTTTGCTGTTTGGCTAAGGTAGGAGTTAGTGAGCGTCGTGTTGAGCCGCAAACTACGATAGATCGCCTTCATAGTAGGTGGAATTCGCGCCAGCACCCTCATTATCAGACCGGTTCATGACGTCGTGGGATACATGCTCGTGCAGGCTCGACCAGCTGCTGCGTCGTAGTGTTTGTAGCACTGCCTTCGAATGTGTGAGGGTAACCCACTGTGCTTGGCGGCTGTCCGAGAATGTACCGGAGCGCATGGTTGATGGCATAAAGCTCGGTTGATATAGATCATGTTGCGCGCTCTGGACGATATGACACCGTTTGGCAGGCTGAAGAAACGAATATAACAAAGGAACGTTTGCAAGGCGTCGATAAGCCGTCAGCAAAGATTTCAGTGATACCCCAGTATCGGCTTCCGATATGGGCAAGCGCAAATGAAAGGAGGCAAATTTGAGGCATAATCTTCTTTGAGTTGAGTCCAGGTATGGTAAGTTTGAAGCCCAGGGTTAATAACGCCCATTTCAGAAATACAACAAATAAAGTTATCCTGAAGTCCCCCCCCCCCCCCCAACAATGTTCAGTTCAATGGTCTTTGTATAATTTATTTATTGTGGTATGTCCTTATATGCTACGGCAATATCGTGTAGATGAGACAAAAAGATCTTCAAACAAAAATGATTTGTGCACTTCAAACAAAAGTGCACAAAAAATGATAAAGAAAATCACATACAATATGTTTAAGCGCCCTCTGGCTATTACACAGCCGGAGGCGACGACGCCAACAGGTAAGGGGTGTTCGTGATGGCGTAAGTGCCAGGGCCTATATTTTTGCCTCCTACAGTAGTCCTCTCTTTTATTATATTATTTCATTCCCTCGGCAGAAAGACAATTTTATACCTCTTGGCTGCGTGACTGAGTTCAGGTTTCGTCATACTTTCGCCTCGGTTAAGCGTTTATATGGTCGCCCTAATGGCGCGTAATTATTATACGGAGCGGCGACAGCAGGGTGCATTGCTCGATCATGCCCTTGGAAACGAAGCTGAAAGCACTAGTGTGCCCGCTGGGGTCCAGCAGAATCCGTTTCGCTGATCAAGGTCATGGTTACTGGCGGTGTTCATAAAATTTCGAAGCGCAGTTGTTTGCGTCCTAAAACCAACGAGGTTAAAAAAAAAGTTTTAACCTCCTTGCCTAAAACACAGCTCGAACGAAGAAAACCAATATACCGTATTTACCCGCCTAATGATCGCACCCGCATAATGATCGCTCCCCTCAAGTATGTTGTCCAAGTTCGATTTTTTCTTTATTTCACGCGCAATGAAGGCACCTGGAACTAGCCACAGAAATATTTCGTATGTGTGCTAAGTCTAGCTGATGATGGTCGTGCGTACCTCTGTTTCCTTCCCTTTCAAAGAGGACGCGGATACGTTATTGCGACAGACCTGCCGATGTTAGCGATATCGGCAATCATGCGTTCAATTTTGATGAGGAAGAAACTCTCACTAAATACAGATAATATACTCACAATACAAAGAAAAAAAAATGCGCGCAGGTTGCTGATTCGGCCGCCACGTCTGTTTTGATGTTCCGCACTGTAACAGGGGCAGCCTGTTGTCATCCCGCTGCAAACTTGTAGCGGCGTGTTCGGTAATTCATGAAAACGGGGAATTTTGCGTCACTTTGTAAAACGGCTGGCGGTGGTGTGCGGAGTTGTCTTTTTATTTATTATTTTCATTACGTTCATGAGAACTATCGTAAAAAAACTTACCCACAATGTTTTGAAAAAATTTACCCCGCGTAATGAACGCACCCCTGAATTTACATCAACTTTTTTTAAAAAAGAAGTGCGATCATTACGCGAGTAAATACGGTAGTTCTTAGCCAGCGAAAACCCTTCATACCCTTCATGAGACGACGATTCGCGACCCGTAATTGAAACCCCCAGAAATCATAAGGTCTGTGAGTTCTAGAAAGCTGATTGATTGATTTTGGGGGTTTAGTGCGCCGAAGCTACAACTGGGATACGAGGCGAGCCGCAGCGGAGGGCTTCGGATAAATTTGGGCTACCGGGGATCGTTAACGTGCGCCGAAATCCTGACACAGGGGTATTTTGGCTGTTTTTTTAGCAGTGAAGATTCTACATGCGTGCCAGCTCGTTAAATCAAACGTTGGTACTTCGAAATGTCCGAGAATTCTAACCGCCTGCCTTTGTAACGCATGGGGCCGGGGGATCAGTGTGCTTTCTATTTAAAGTTCTCCACCACCACCCACGGCAATAGTCTATATTTAAAGTCGCATGTTCGCCTTCACTGCATTGTTGCGAAATTGAAAAGATGGAAATATTTGAACTAGAAGATGGGAGAAATAGTTTTATCAAAAAGAAAAGAAAGGCAGTGCCATGTCCGATACCGAACAGAATGATTTGTCCGTACGCGGAGCGTGCCTAGCGGCGATGATAAGGCTTCAACGGCTCTTGAGTGAGCTTCATCGCGAGGGGTTTATCGGAAGTTATTTCAGCTCGCATGACTAAGGCCCTTGAAGGCGTCGGCTCTGTTAATTATGTTGTTGTAGATATGAGGCCGTCGGTGCCCTTACAAAGGACATTTGCGCAGAAGTGTTTCCTAAGAATGTTTTATGAGACTGGGCGAACGATATAAATGACGGGGAAGAGGGAACGCTAGTGGAACCTTTACTGTCCTTGTCATGCATTCAATTCAATATGGCCCGTTCTTTCGTTAATTTTAGATTCCTGTGATAACTGCAGGTGTTAGCCATAAAAAATATCTTCGCTTCTATTGTCAGGAGCATCACGTTAAAGCAGAAAATCCTTGATGCGCCAACTTGTATTTTGGAAGGCTGTAGTCGAAATGTCCTTCTTGTTCAGATTTGTTTAGTACAAGCTTCGTTTTATTTCATCTCGTTTTGTTTCCTTTGAAATTCTAATTATGCAGCTTTTATGTCAGGTGAACGTAAACAAGAAACAGTGTGCAATGCTGTTTTCCATAATTGTCCACCCGCCAACAAAATACAGAATACCCGACATGCTGGCTCAGCGGGTATGGCGTAATGCTGCCAGCCCCGAGAGGCGGGTTCAATGATCAATCTTAGTCACAGTGGCTGCTGTTCATATGGAGGCGCAAAGCGAAGACGGCGCGCGTTTAGTATACCCCAGTGGTCAAAATATTTCCGGACCCCTCCACTACGGCGCGCCTGATAGTTCAGGCGTATCTTCGGCGCATTAAACCCCACAATCAACGAGTGCACAGATAATAGCTGTGTAAAGTATCAGCTTGAACAGGCAGCCAAAGATGAGTGCAGGAGAATCACCTTGAGCATGCAAATTCATAAAGTTCCGACCACCCAAATGCTGCGCTACTCAGACACACTTCCCAATCTTGTAAACCACGCTTCTTTTGTGGTGAAAACCACCATCACAGTAACATTTACTGTACGAAATGTGGAATTTTGTGGGGCACAATTACTTTTCAAAGCCATGTTTTTAAGATTTGCCCTCGGCTAGACCCTAAGGCTCGTGGACCTACCTGGAAGTGTCTTGAGAACCGCTTCCGCCAAATCCAGCTTTATGTCGGCGACGATTACCCTCGCTCCTTTCTCTGCCAAGACTTGACAAATGGCTCCGCCAATGCCGCCTCCCCCGCCGGTCACCACGGCAAGACGTCCGGACAGCGAGGGCTTTTTCTCGGACGACATTTTCAAACAGCGAAGAAGCTACGCTTCCTTCGGCTAAGTTTCTTACGGTCTTTTCGCTCTCGGCTCGAACGCACAACTGCCCCTTGCTGTGGGTTTCGTATCGCTACGATAAGACGCCGCGCGCGCGCTTTTCTTGCTTTATTACAAGCCCTTCGAAGACACACACCCCCTTTCTCTACCTGTCTTTAGCCAGGGGACCCTCCTCTCCCCTCGTTGCCGTCGAGGCGCCGTCTCCGCCGCGGCCGGACGTGTCGGCATGGAGTGCGCGTGCTGGCCAGTTGCCATCTTTGCATTTTTATTGCGTTTTCTGAATATTACGTACCCGCCACGGTGTCTTAGTGGCTAAGGCGTGGTGCTACTGAGCACGAGGAAGCGGGCACGATTCCCGGCCACGGCGGCCGCTTTTCTGTTGGAGGCGAAAAGCGAAAATGCCCGGGTGTACGAGATTTCAGCGCACGTTAAAAATCCTCAGGTGGTCAGAATAATTCCGGAGCCCTCGACCACGGCGTGCCTCATCGCCTGCGTTCCGTCAGCGAGTTAAACCATACAATATCAATCAACTTGAAAAAGCACTTAATAGATATCTGACAAAAACATTTGCCCCGTATCGTCTTGTTTAACGGCAAATCACGTCAAAAGGTGATAGCCTCGTAATTGCCTCTTCTGTTTCCCCAACTTACAATCACGCATCAGCCTTTCCCCCTATCGCGCATTAAAAAAACGAAAGCAATGGAACTTCTTTTGATTAATATTCCCGTGTTCGCACGGCTCCGGCGAAATACGTTGGCGCAGCGCGTATCTTTAAGTTTTGTTTCTTGTTTTGCCTAAAATGCATAATATCGAGTTCTGTTATTTTTATGTTTCCTTCTATCTCGATTTTCCGCGTCATGCTTAAGCTTATTTTTTTATTTGCCTCCGGGAAAAGTAACCTAACGCATTTTTATTCAAGGGACGGGTGCTTTCGCTTACATTTTCCTCAAATGTTCTTTCTATGTGTTTGCGGGAAATCTTGACGGATATGGCCGGAGCCAAAAGTTTAGTAATTTTAAACTTCCATGTCTATAGATAGTTTACAGTCAAATATTATTTAACTTCAGTCTGGCCAGACAGACAAACATGCGGGCGGGCGGGCGGGCAGACAGACATGTGGGCGGGCGGGCAGGCGGGCGGAAGGGTAGACCAAACATCTCGAATTCAGGTAGCGCCAGAAAGACTGTCGCCTTTAAAAGACACCAAAGTACTAGTTCAAACACGAACCAACGTATTATGTTCCAGTACTTCCAGCCTGCAAAAACAAAGTATGTTTTTTTTTTTTTGCAATACAGCGAACGCTCAGATATCAACTTTTAGTTCGAAGCGACAATGAAACATCCCCTTCAGCGGCTCGGAATTTTGGGTGCGTGCGCATGGTGGGGTCGTACAGTGACAGTTTCGCAAATTCGATGTAGTCACTATTGCTGTCATCGACATTTTTATCCTCAGTACTTTTTTCCTGATATTTGATTGACTGATCGATTGTAGGTTTTAACAAGCCCACGCAACGCAGGCGATGAGGCGCGCTGTAGGGGACGGCTCCGGATTATTTTGGCCATCTCGGGATCCTTAACGCGCGCCGAAATCACGTGCACAGGGGTATTTTAGGGGCGAAGCTTCTCTTTATCGGGCCCTGTCCCGTCTCTCGTTGCTGCTGTATACGGCACGGCACATTAATGATGATTGTGGCAGGATCCCCCTAGGAATTGGCCAACCAAAGATTGGCCGAAGAGGTCAAAACGTTCAACGCGTTCGTTGCTACCCAACAAGGAGAAGAGGAAGAAGAAGAGGTTGTCGTTCGTCGCCTGCGAGCTCAAGACACGTACCGGGGGTACACGACACAAAACGCTGTGCAGAAGGCGACGGCCAAGGTGGCTAAAATGTCACACACCGAATTCGCCAACTTATCCATGGAGATTCTCATCGTCCAAAACAACCCCTACATAACCACCACAAACATCGACGTCGTCGACGGGCTTGTCAACGAAGTGGTGGAAAGCTTGACGTGTCGAGTATTTTTATGATGTGTGGGCGAATGTTTCACGGTTTCTCGCCACGTACTTCACCGACAACAAAATTATATTCTTCAAAGGAAAGCGCTTCCCACAACTTTGTAATGAGTAATAAAATACTTGTATATAATTTAATTTATATGTAAATGATTACATCTTGTGTGTATGTAAGTGTATATAATTTCATCGATATGTAAATAATAAACACTATGTACATAAGTGTACATAAAAACACCCCTACAACAACGTGTCGAGTCTTCAAGTAATGTGCGGGCGAATGTTTCGCGCTTTCACCGATAAGCATTGGAGCTTCGCCCATCTCACCATCATTCTCTGCGTGGAGATGGCGGAATTTTTTTGCTTTTCGCCTGCATCACAAAATCGGCCGCAGCGGTCGGGAATCGTACCCGTTTTCTTGATATTGCAAACTTTTTCTACACTACGTATGTCACTAATTTTATTTTCTTTCTTATTTCTTGTTTCTATGTCTTTTTTCTCCTTTTTTTGCCTCACTATTTGCCCCACCTCAGGTAGCAAGCCCTGCCGTTTCTGGGGCTAACCTCTTCCGTATTCAATAAAGCTTTCTCTCTTTCTCTCCCTTTCTCTTTTTTCTTTCTGTTTCTCTCTCTCTCCCTCTATTACCAACGAAAAATGTAATTAGTAAGAATTTACTTTGCAAAGTCCCTCATGCGCCGAAGACATGCTATAAATACCTCGGCGTTCATATTTGTAGTAAATTTTTGTAGCAAACATCATTACACAACTGAAGAACAAATACTTATGATACGCTGAGTGTTTTCCGAAGCAACTTTTCTTCAGCACTTACCAACTTAAAACACTTCCTTCGGAAAACACTGGCAAAAATCACCTTACGGCATGCATCATCAACTTGTGACCCTAAATCTATATTTCTTAGCGCTAAACTGAAAGTATTACGGAACCAGCTTCATGGTTTATTTTAACGCACTGTTCTGGTAGCGCACTGCACGGTTATAAAATCCAGCCTTAATGACTTCATATTTCATTTTCTAATCTCTCCCAATTATATCCGTCATCATGTTCCCCATACCGCTTTCTTCCTTATTCTTCTATTCACCCTTTCATTCACTTCCTTTACCCTATCTGCACATGTAATTCCAGCATACCACACGTCCCTCTCTACGCCTCTACCCTCCTCTTTCACCTGGCATTCTTTGTGCCCTCTCTGTCATTCCTGTCCCTCCCTTTCTCACTCCCCTTAAAGGGTCCTGCATTTGTTTAAACTTTTTTTTATATCCTGCATGCGTTCATAACGTACTCAACAAACAGACTCAGTACTTAAAATAAGGGGTTACAAAGTACCTTCGCCAAAAATTCCAGCTCGACGCCCATTAGATACATAAAAACTTGCTGAGAAATATTTTCTCTCTTTCCCGGTCTTGACGTAATTGAACACTCGAATGACGCTATTACAGCAGTGTAGCGGCTATATGCCGGTTTTGTTTCAGTTGGCGTGGTTAACACGTTCTGTATGCCCATAAAAGTGCCTTTGGTGGAATTTTATTTAGTGCCACGAAAGCAGAGCAGAAACCGAAGGCGCATTTGCTACGACAAGCAAATAACGCAGTGCCGCTCCGGGGTGGCGATCACTCTAGCTTTTGCCGTGCTTCCAGACGGCAAGGAAAAAGTGAAAGCGCTTATCGGCACTGCTGCAAGTCCCTTTAGTAGTGCCACGTCACAATGCAGACAGGATGTCACAAGGTGTATTTAGAAAAGAAACACCGTAGTCCCCGGCGCGATGGCAGGTTGATGGCGCACAGCCTGTCCGACCTAAACTCCGATTTCGTCTACCTTTTCTTTTTGCCAGTAATCCATCAGCGTCCTTTAACAGAAGAATTTACGCATATAGGGTGATATTCGACGTAGCTGGATAGGCAGATGTATGATTAGCGTCAGTTTCTAGCGCAGATGGCCAAGGTTTGTGACAAAATTTCCCGGCCGAAGAAGCGCTGTACCGGTGGCTTTTATGAGGGAGGAGCAATGGTATGTGGATCGCTTTTGTGGTACTGCTTGAGGCGGCTATCGTGAACAAGCTGAGCTATCTAGTGCACAGACGATGTCGGAGGCACCAAATGCACAATTTCGTAGGTGACGGGGGTCGCGACGCGGAAGATGCGATAAGGGCCATTGAAGGGGGACATGACCTTCTCAGACAGTCCAGACTCCAATGCGACGAGAACGGGTCCGCAGAAGAACGAGGGAGCCCGGAGCAAAGTATACAGGGCGGTTTCGCTCGTCGCAGCGAAATTGCTGGAAGGTTTTGATGACAAGAGCCGTGGGCGGCCAACCTGGCGAACCAGGGCAGTGTTAATAATGACGTCGCGGGTATACGCAGTCGTCGGCCCAGTCGAAGCAGGCAACGTGGTGTTGTACGGTAAAGTAAATTAAAGGACACAGGGAAGGAAGAATGGAAGATATCCAACAGTGTCGTGCCCGGAGGAATAACACGCAAATCTGACATACGGTAGTAACGTCCCAATCTTGATGGTATTTGGAGACGCACATTGCCAGCATGTCTGTGGGCGTTTTGTTGAGCCACCCAGTAAGACCATTTCTTTGAGGATGGTATGCGGTCGTCAGTTTGTGCTTTGTTTTACGAGAGCGAAGAAGGTCACGAGAGCAAAGAAGGTCGTCCACAACTTGTGACAAAAAATACCGCCCACGGTCTGTGAGGAACTGGCGAGGGGCACCGCGAAGCAGGATGACATCTAGCACCGAGAAATCGGTGACATTTGTAGCACAGCTCGTGGGGAGGGCACATGTGATGACATAGCGGGTAGCAATATCCTTAGCCTAGGACTGAATCACTACATCCTCCTCTCTCGACTATCCATCCCATCCTCATTATAACTGCCACTTTCCACCATCATGTGCACCATCAGAAAAAGCACAGCCAGAGGAATTGGGAGCATTTCAAATCAGCGTCTTTCATTTTTAGACCTCAATTTGCGCTTTATTTGGTTTAAAAAATCGGTCGTGATCGTAAATCGGAGCTCTTGTGCCCGCGGTCTCCGGATCGTCATTTCTTCTTTGATAAGATACTAGTGTCTTTCCAGGATGCTTTTTCTTTTAAGAAAAAAAACGGTGATAGTTCCCCAACGCCCCAAGACAAGCATGTAACAGATGTGGGAACGATTTGGAACACTGTAGGAGAGGCGTTGTAATCTTGCAGTAGTCTTTTATATTCACCAATTTTGTCTTATTTGGCAGTCGAAAAAATGTATCTGCGGAAAGATAATTTATCTATTAAAGCGAAATGATTCTTAATGGGACCGATAAAGTTCTGTCAAAAAAACTAATGCATTTCCCCATGAACCGGATGGTCGACACGAAAGCTATAAGACATCTGGACATACGTCGCCTGCATGAAACAGGCCGTTCATTATGTCATAACGCTCGATTGAAAATCGCGATAAAAAACTGTTCTAGATGAAACAATGCACGCATCGATAATAAAGACGGATTAAAATTGTGTACCTTTATCTCATGGACCACGTATAGGTACACATTTAAATCGTTTAAATTTAAATGGTTTAAATCGGTTTACATTTAATACGCGGGATGAGCCAACCTTCCCCGGATAAGGTATTCGACCCTACAACAACAAGACGAGAAGACACGCCGTAGAACGGATGATTGGGCAAGCTGGTAGCAGTTCGCCTTGGTGTTAGAAGCGTTCACCAATCAGGGACTAAGGTATAAAAGGTTTAGCTCCGTGTCGTCTCTGTTTTTCTACTTTCGTCCCTGTTTTCTGTGCGCTTCCAACACCAAAATGAGAAGGCACGCATTCCCGTGCCCATTTGACAATACCTCAGAGTGGCGCCAATCCATCTTATGTAATATTCATCCGGCCTATAACGTGGCACGACGAGAAGCAAGCGCACGGGTCATCCATGCACAGTATGATCACCTCCCCTTCACTCGCTATGCAGGCGCGTCTCCGCATCCCCAGTAATCTGCCCACGTTGCCAGTGGGACCGACGCCAACGGAAAAGAGCTAACCGCTGTCACCACCCTTACAAGGTCTATAGAAACAACCGAAGAACCTGCTATCGCCTTTGCTGTCACCACTTGTGAAGAATATACAGTGAGACCGACAGACTCCCAAGCTGCATGTCGCAATTTCCTGATCGGACGAGCATCCCCACCAGCATTGGGGATGTTCACAAAAATTAAACAACTTCCAGAACTTCAGAGTGTCTTGTCACATGGCCACGAATCCCCCCAATAAAATGAGTCGGCACACGCCGCTGCCCGTCCCCAAACACACCGGGGCATAAGAGGGACATAAGGGACATTTCCCAAGAGGGACATAACTTATAAGCTGAAAATATCTTCAACCCTAAACGCCTGCAAGAGTAGGCCGACATACTCACTCACTACTCGCAGGGGCGCGAACAATACCCAAGACCCCACTTATACCTATCTAGAACCTAAACTACAACATTCCAAAGACTACATACAAACTCTTACCGCCACAATACCTTACTCAATGCAATATACCTCCTCTACCCTGCATCTTGCAAATACTGCCTCACCGTGGCACCCTATACAATGTGGTATGGGGTATCAACAAACCCCCTCCCTTACTCCTTATCCTCAACCTACATACAAGCGGTGGGTGGCACGACCATACAGCTCCAACCTCTCCTCCCAACGTATCCTGGTGGAGAGGGCCTGGGTGGCGAGCGCAGGCCAGGGTATCCCGGACTAGAGGGAACCCCCCACCAAGCGGGTGCCCAGACATCAGCAGCTAAGGCTCGCCTAAATAAAGATTACTCCTCCTCCTACATACGTTTAATTAATGCGTGAAAAATCGTCGCATGGCTTCGTTCTTCGTTTGCGGTTTGGGTCTTTGGAAGTTTGACGTTTGATTGGACGCACTTTCAACGAAGGTTGGACGCGCTTATAGGTTTCGGGATTCGCTCAACTTACGTTCGGAAGGAAAGAATGGCAATTTTGGGTCTGTCATGGCATAACAGTAATATTGTATTTTTTCTTTAATGCGAGATCGCCAGGCAGACGAATAGATCGAATTTTTTTATTTTAGCTAGCTCAGGAAAGCTATCGGCTTTGCTGAAACGTTCTAGTAAGTGTGCCTCCATGTCCTGTGTGCACGAAGCCATACTAAACTGCAGAGGGACCTCGAAAGTAACTTTGCAGCGGGAGCGAAGAAACAAAAGAAACTGTGAAAAAGTTTTACAAGAAGTGTGTGTGGTGTCCTCAATGAAGACTGCCGGTCAAGTGGGTTTGCTGTCCCGGCCTGCGGTAACATAAAGCTGTAAACACACACCTCGCTGCATGCTTTCAGGGCTCCACTATAAGTGGTTGTCATCTGGGGAGAAGTCACAGTACGCTGTAGTTTGTTTATTTCTACCGCGCCATCGTCGACGTTTTTTCACTTTTCTTTTTCATCCATCCCCGGTCTAGAAACCGGTTCATTTGCGTAGTGACGCAGGAGGCGGTGGGGAACCAAGTGAGAAAGACAGAGACGTTCACGAACAAAAGTATTTTCACTGACGTGGGAACTCTTCCATGATATCACAAAGGAGTGTTTGCGACCGAAAGACAACAATAGGTCTGGGGATGCCGGGGGAGGGGGGGCGGGGAGGGAGAGAAGGCAGCCGCTAATGGTCGTTTCTTGTTACCCCATGCTTCGTTATGTATTCACATTCGTTAAGCAGGGAGACGGGACTGGATGCCGCCAATGGCCCTTTCTTGTTATTCACTTTCATTGAGCCGCAAAACGCGACTGGAAGTTTAATCCTCATGCTGTTTCCTCCACGAGCCATCTCAGAGCCAGAAGTTCATGAATTCGCGAGCGTAATGCTTGGGTTAGTCAAGTGAAGGTGCGAAGCCGTGGTCGATCCTTACGTTTCAGCATGCCTAATAAGTACCACTTCGAAGGTGCGTCCACGTTTGTGGGGCGCACACGCGCGCACACGCCGGAATTGTCCTGTTAGACTCGGAGGTGCTGGTAACAAAAGAGACAGTAATTCGCATTTTTATCTCAGCTTCGACGATTCGTACGATTTCGTAAGCTGGTCTTATTTTTTTTTTAATTTCGAGAAGAATAAAGAGTTCTATCAATTTAATACAGAAGAACTCTCCTTGAACGGCGTGGTAACATAAAATGCCTTTCTTATTAAATAAGAAGTTGAATGGGCTCAGTGCTTGCAAGTGTTGTCTTTCATTTCTGATTGATTGACATCTCGAATAGACCTGAGTTCGGTATGACAATTCTACATCTGGATGCTTACCGGACAGCACGATTGGAGTGGGATTGTAAGCAGAGCGTCCAATCAGTAAGACTCCGATGACTGATCGAGCTCATAACAGGGTATCCTTGTCGGCCAATATGCCACACAGATTAAAAGCATCGCGCATCTGAGCTGGCAATAATGTAGTCGGTCCGGAGAGGCGGGCTGGTGTTACCACTTATGGTCTTCGTTATCGCTTCGGGTTTAATAGGATCGCATCTACAAGAGTGTCTTAAGTTAAGCATCTACAAGATTTGACAAGAGCGTCTTAAGTTTTCAAAGTGAATGCAAACCGAACAATAATTGTGTTAGGATAGTCGCGAATTGAAACGAATATTTTAGAACCAAAGCAAAGGTTTAACACTTTCTAATTAGAAAACTGAAATTTACCATTTATCCAGCGTGCCTGATGGAGGCAAAATGGGAAAACGCTAGTGTGCAGGGGATTTTGGTGCAAGGTAAAGATCCCAAGGTTGTCAATATTAATCCGGAGCCCCTCACTACGGCGCGCCTCATCGTCTGGGTAGCGTCGGAACGTTAAACCTCCTAATCAATCATTATCAATTAAGCATGCCTCAGTAAAAATAGGTTGCAAAAAATGGAAAGCTTGTTTAAAAGGGTTTCACAATTTCTTCTGCGGCAAAAACAAACATTGACAAGCTTGTGTGTAGCTTTTGTGTTTGTAATTAATGTTACTGTACATTATATGGGTTCAACTTCCATCTCATTTGCCGACCTCAATTACAAATGGGTCCGTAATATTGTAACGAGGGTATATGTCCTGACAAGCTAATACTGACACTTCTTGTTAAGGGGACTAGTGCCTTCATAAAAGTATGTTTAAACTGAAAGATCATACGTTTCGTAGCCGTCTAAGCTTGTTTGGCGAGCAACTATGCCTTATTTCCTGAGAAATCTGCAAAAAAAGCTGGCATTTCCCTCTTACGCTTCCGTTTTATTTTTTTCGCGTTGTAGAGGTCGCGTCACAAAGTAGTAGCGAGGCATTGCTGCGGTTTAAGCGTGCACGTTTGGCGCGACGCGCTCTCAGCCAGGCAACAGTAGTTTTTACGTAATTGAGCCATGGCCGACCCCTCTAGACTTTTATTATTTCTCGCCGACAGAAGGAGAAATCCTTTACACCACTTCAGCGGCCTGTATGCCCTCCTACACCGGCCACCCAGACCTCCTAAAGTCGACTGCGAGCGATGCAGCAACAATTCCGTTTCAAGTATCGTGCAACCGCGGCTGCCCGTCACGGCGTCACGCAAGCGGGACCCTTCATCTCACGTCGTCTGGCGATCACGCTCCTCTCGTATTCTCCTCTTTCACGTGACGCGCCACTCTGATGTGAAATACACACTCGCTTCCCGCACCTGCTTCACGTAGTTTTCGTGGCCGAGGGTCCGCCTGGCATAAGCACAAGGGTGTACCTACGCGTGCACGACATACGAATTATTTATCAACAGCGGCTCGCAGCGAATGGAAAAACACATTGTCGGATCGTTCGGATAACCCCCGCTGTAAGTACCGTACCCTTTCACGGCCGATAAGGTTCGAAATCGGCGTGGGCGCGCTTTATACTGATAGCAACTCCCGCGCGCGGAGAACACATTAGAAGCTCTGGCGGGTCGCGTCACCACCTGCGGTGCATCTTGTTCCTTTTGCTGCTTCCTGCCGGGAATATTGCTTGCAGAAGCTTTGGCGGTCACCGTGGTAGGTTATTGGCATCGCTAATTACTCATCAATGCCTTACCAAAATGAAACCGAAAGCATGATGGCCGACTCTGAAGCGGGAGGGAAGCAGCCTATCTCGCAATGTATGCGAGGTGTAGGCTGTGTTTTTTGAATTAGATCATCTCAGGGAAAGTTCTGACTTACATTTATTTCACGCGCTCAACCACTCAGATAATTTTTATTTCTGGAAAATATTTATAGATGCTTCTCTAGTGAGCTACCGCAATTCGCAACTCTTGTGACGTCACAAACCGTAGCTCCCAAAAGCGTACAGGGCGTCGTCGCCTGTTTTCGTGTATCTGGCGTTTCCTGCCTTATTAAAAAACTGGTAGTTGAAATAATTGTGTATTTAGATTCTCGGTACCGTTTTCTACCTATCCAGGCCAACTGGTTTCCACCCTGTAGTGTCCCTTTATCAAACATAGACAGGAGTTTTTGTAAGTTCATGCTTGTTCTAGGAAGTAAACTCGGGGTGTAGGAGAGCCCAAAGCATAAATTATTTTCGTAGACTCATCTGCATGCCTTCATGGGACAGTGGTATCACTCCCCTTTGCACTATCTTGCCGGTCCCTGACCAAGTATTAGAAGTCGTGAATTTTATTTTTAAGACGCACTTCTGCTGCCAATATCCCAGCGCGAGCACACATGCAAGAATATGAAATACGGCTTCCACAAAAGTATAGTTTTTGGGAAAGGGCGTTCCATGACTAATATGAATGCATAGAACGGGTTAAGACTGAAAATAATGCAAGTGTCGCGTAACAAACACAACTGGTTGATAGCACGTGTGCCGGGTCAGTCGGCATGCAGCTTCCGCAGGGCCGCAGTGTCAACGCGCTGTTGTCAAGAAAGCTTTATCTCGGTTTCCAGGAACGAGGAGCTAGGCAAGCTGACTGGTTTCTTGTGTCCTATAATAAGAAGGGAGCATAACAGATAAAATAACATCTTCCGCAGACCGTCAGTACATAGCTTGTCTTTTTTATCTAGAGGGTACTCAATGGGGCACCTTGACCACGACCTCTTATCACGATGTGAAAAGACTTCTTTCTTTCTCCATACTTTTGTTTTCGCATCCTGATAATGTGGTGGGGCTCAAGGTCGCCCAGTGAATACCCTCTAGGTAAAAAGGTCCAGCTTTGTTCTGTCATATTCCCGAAGTCACCAGTTTGCTGAATTTGACAATTTATTTAAACCTGTTTATCTAGGCTAACCGTAATGGTTTACTTACCATGGCATTAGAACCTCGGAGGACATCTGCGTTCGCGTGGCTGAAAATATGGGCTGTGAAAAGTTGCGGCTGTCGGCTGTTGTTCAGTGCGACAGAGAAAGTAAGTGTCAACGTTTAAAATTGCTTATCGTGGTGGCCTGTCTGAGTGTTCTGCTTTTATGAGACAGAGATACATATATAGAGAGAAATGTCTTTGATGAGTAAGGCTTATTGAGAGTTTGGGAAAAGGGGATAAAAAGATGATAGACACTACGGGTTGAACGAGAATTCCAGCGCCCCAGTATGAGCTCACGCTAATGTTTAGCTGACAAGCTGGTCAGGGCAGTCTGCTATGTGTCGATATCAATTGCATATGCAATGTTTGAGTTGTTGAACCCTGAGCACATACTTGAATATGACCAAGTTTCGCAGTAGAGAGTGGGTGTTTGCCTGCATTAAGCACAGTTTTAAGTTAATGTCGTACAAGATCGAAAGTTTGGCGAGTTGGTGTTGATTCATCTTGAGAACAGGCGCGGAAAGATGTTGACTGAGAAAAGAAATACACAGGACGATGCGCTACTAGCAACTGGCAACATTTAATAAGAAACAATAGTAGATAAAGCGACCAACCGACATAATCCAACTGATTAAGACTTAAACAGAGATGATCATTAAAAAATACCCCAGTTATAAAAAATACAACCTATAATATGTTATCACCGCACCTGTCGTCACAGAAACTCCAACTCGGCGTCTTTTAGACTGACTGAAGGATGACTCACGCACATCGACCGCTCCCGGCTCATATTCCAAGCTTCCATAATCTCCCTTTGTATCCTTCCCCTGTGCCTAAACAACACGGTTGTTTTTTTGAAGATGGGTTTATCGTTGTCGTTGCTGCTGTTCCCTTCGTTAAAGGGATCTGCAAAACTTTTGATAAACGTTTTTGCTCTTTCCTGCGACTCTGGAAGCATTGTGAAAGATATAGGTATCGCCAGCATCCAGCGGTACTGAACGTTTTGCTCGTCGCTAGATACGCCCCCTCTTCCCCCCAGGGTTTCTGCCTTGCTTTTGTGGATTTTTTCTTCTAATGTGGCTATCGAAAGGGCTTATTGTTGCAACTGAAAGGAAGCCGGCCGTATCTCCTGAATTGCTGTAATTACGTAATTTCCGCGGTCGAAGAACGCGAGGACCCGGAAAGAGACAAATTTGCCAGGAAGTTTCCAACAGCCGAGCTGTTAATGTCGAGCAATAATCGTCCGTCGCGCCAAAGAACCCCGAGGTGTGAGGGAAAGAGGCGAGTAGCCCACGAGATGGTGTGGGAGTGCGTGGCTGAAGAACAAAATGTGGTTAGGGAGTTCCCGGGAGTCAAACCCGGGACCCCGTGAAAGCTGAAACCAAACCACTAGGCCATACTTATACGATTGAGGGGAGCGGTGTTAGCAGCGGCGGGAAAACAATAAGATGTGCAGCCAATTGGAAAGAACAAAAAACGCTTCGTGTGGTGGGAATGTGGTCGCTTGCGTTCTGAAACCGGCGCCTATCCGACTGAGCTATCATCGCATTTCGGGCGCACAGCATTTTCTTTGGGTTTGTAGCGCGGGCGTTAACGTTGGACTTGGCCGCGGGTGCTAGCGCGGTCCACTTGGGGTGATATGTCAAAGCCAGCGGACGAAACCATCCGGGCCTGCCAGTCATGGAGAGCGTTCAGCGGCAAGTCCAGAAACAAATGTGAGGTGTATAACAGCCGTGTCTCCGACGAAGGAAGAGGGGTCGCCAGCTCTGCTGTTTCTCCAGTCTTGCACACCTACAGCAAGCTGCGTCAATGTTTGTGCAATCATGCCTCCCAATGGCTTCAAATGGTTGCGCGTTCGATGGTTCTGTTTAATCAAAGGTTGCCGTTATGTAGTGGAGATGTTTCGTGTTGGGACATAAGATCGGTAAGAAACATTTTGAAATTTTTAAGTGGGTTCAGCAGCTCAGTGAAAAAAAAATGCCCTTTTAAGTTACCTGTTGGGAATAGAGCAATAATTTTTGGCTGAGGTACACTGCGACCCCCTATTCTAAGTAGTGCATGTGCTTGTTGACTGCGTTCTGAAAGCATGTGTGATTCAGAAAATTATTAGGCAAGGTTTTGCAGGAGGCACCTACCTAGTGGGTAAATTGGCCACGAATGGGACCTTTGAGAAGCTAATGATACCGCTTCAACAAATCTCCAAAGATATGAACTGAAAATTAGAAGCTGTAGAATATTGTGTGTGCTGGACGCCAGAACGTGATAGAACGTGATAACAACAGGTACACACCCTCCGCGCAGAACCCTGATTCTAAAGTGTGTGCCGATCTGCTTGCTGAATTCTCGCTGTTACACGAATGAGCAAAAGTAAAAACAGAGATGGAGAGAAGGTTTCGCAGTAAAGAAGGCGATTTATGTAGTTAGGCCGAAGAGACGGAGAAACGAAAGACTAAGACGCAAATGCGATGTAGCAAGGTGTTAATACATATCGCATGTACTCCCATCTTCAAACCACGTAACCGGGGGAATTACGTTCCCTTTTAGTTAGGACATTATTCAATCTATTTTTATACCCAGCAAAACAATTCCGCTTACCACAGATAATCCTGCCACTGATCCGCACATCCTCCATGAATGCGACGCTCGAAGAAGCACGATCAAGCAACGGAAAAAAAGAGGAACCAACTGTGCCCTCAAGCCCTGCTCATGCCGACATACTTCGGAGGCCATTGACTACTCACGTCATCGCGGCAGACAGAGTCGGAATCATGTTTGCGACCAATTACAGGGCGCGCTGAGCAATCGCCGAATTTGGCGCATTCTCAAACCATTTATCGGAATACAGAAACGAAGGCAGTGGCCGCACATCATATAAGCTGGCTTATTCACCCTCATGAAGTGGACGATATGCACCTCCTCAGAGTCCTGGCCGACTGTTACATAGGTACCTTCCCCGCCACCCCTCGTCTTCTCCAAGTCTACGGCGGTAGCTCCAACTCAGACCTTGCGAGCCCATTTACAGAGGGGGAAATCATCACCGCGGCTCTTCGCAACCTCACGACAAACGCAATGTCAGGTCACGAAAAAAATCAGAAAGACACTCAGAAGCCTGGACTCTGATGCTGTAGAATGGTTACTGCAATGCATCAACGAACATTGAGAAAAGGGTCAAGTATGCTGTTTCTGGAAGCGTGCCGATGTCAGCTTAATCCTGTGGGGAGCGCCTTGGTACGACACCTTCTGGCCTAGGGGGTGTCGCCCGGAGCCCCTCGCCATGGGCTCCCTTCCCTCGCCCTCCTCGCCTTCCGTGCGGCCACCGGGCCGCGAGACTTGGGGACGTCGGGGCCCGAGGGATGGCGCTGGCGGACACGGGGCAGCGGGCGGCGAGGTGAAGGAGCGGGCGGGGGTGCTGAAGAGCCGCGGCGGGGACTGGGACTCGGGACAAGCAGAGTGTTTTTTGGTGTGTGTGTGGGTATGCCCGGACGGGCGACAGCGTGAAGGATGTAAGTAAAGAATTCTTTCACGCAACCGCAGTGTGCCTCATTCCTTGGCATGCCGTAGAGAGCAGGCACACATCTGGCGCCCAGCTGCGGTTCGCCTCCTGGTCCACGGCGGAGTCGTGTTCATGGGTTGGAGGCCTGCTGAGCTCATCGCGGAGCTGTAACCCTGGCGTGGAGGCGCCGGTGGGCGCAGAGCCTACAGCTCGCTCTGGGGCTGCGAGCGCCCGTCCACCGGGTTTGCCCCGGGCTCATCACGGCGTCTCCGGTTCCGGCGCCGAGCAGCGGAGATCGGGACACCGGGGCGCTGTCGAGAGGAGCCTGGCCGTTCGGTGGAATCCTGCGCCGGGCAGCCGAGAATGTGCTCCCGCGGACGCCTACATGGTGGCGATGGCGACAGAAAGGCATGCTGCCACACTTCGGCGGGTGCCAGCCCACCCACAGCCGCACAGGGCGGCCCCAGGCGCCGACCAGCGGTTCCTCGTGCACTAGAACCCCGAGGGCGATCTGGTCGATCTGGTTAGTGGGCCGCGTCCCCAGCCCAGGACAAGAGAGTAAAAGTAATTTTCTTCAAATCATAGAACGCCATCCCGAGTAGAATAGGATTTATTCTTCGCGCCTGGAAGGGTTGAAACACGCCGTGTGGCAAGAGAGACCTGCAATTTTTGAATACCCTTATACACTGCATGCTTCGCCCCTCCCAGGCCAACCAGATCGATTTAATTGTTAAACAAAGTTTTCCCCTCCTCCCCTTACTCCTCCTCCTCTTGAGTGCAGTTTTCCTATAACGCATATCCGAATATCGGGAAGATATGGCTGTGCAAAATGTTCCGAAATATCCCTCCAGGTCTTAACAAACATATATGTGTTACTATAAATTTAACGAAGACGTGACTCGTTTTGCTCAATAAACCTCCATAGTGGTTAGATGCCTGGTCACATCACTTTACGTTGTCAAGGCATGAAAGTTTGCGGACATGCACTATAGACTGCAAAAACTGTAGGTTGAGTTCCAAATAACCCAGTGTGTATATACGCGCGTGCTGATTCTATACCAGGCATCTAACCAGTATGGAGGTTTATTGAGCAATACGAGTCACGTCTTCGTTAAATTTATAGTAACACATATATGTTTGTTAAGACCTGGAGGGATATTTCGGAACATTTTGCACAGCCATATCTTCCCGATATTCGGATATGCGTTATAGGAAAACACCCCTAATAATAAAGCAAAGCGCGCGTTACAAAAAAAAAAAAAAAAAAGCAGCGACGTCAGGCGACGTCGGGGCGCGCTCACGCTCCCCTCGCGTGGTGCGCACGACTCCTTCAAGCCCGGCGGTTGGCTTTCCCACGCTGCTTTGGATGCTCGGCGGTCAAGATGGCGGACCTATGCGCAACTCTGCTCCCGTAGGGAGCATATACAGGAACTCTACGGTGCAGCCGGCGGCGAGGTGAAGGAGCGGGCGGGGGTGCTGAAGAGCCGCGGCGGGGACTGGGACTCGGGACGAGCAGAGTGTTTTCTGGCGTGCGTGCGTGCGTGCGTGCGTGCGTGCGTGCGTGCGTGCGTGCGTGCGTGCGTGCGTGCGTGCGTGCGTGCGTGCGTGCGTGCGTGCGTGCGTGCGCGCGCGCGCGCGCGCGTGTGTGTGTGTGTGTGTGTGTGTGTGTGTGTGTGTGTGTGTGTGTGTGTGTGTGTGTGTGTGTGTGTGTGTGTGTGTGTGTGTGTGTGTGTGTGTGTGTGTGTGTGTGTGTGTGTGTGTGTGTGTGTGTGTGTGTGTGTGTGTGTGTGTGTGTGTGTGTGTGTGTGTGTGTGTGTGTGTGTGTGTGTGCGCGCGCGCGCGCGCGCCCGGACGGGCGACAGTGTGGAGGATGTAAGTAAAGAGTTCTTTCACGCAACCGCAGTGTGCCTCATTCCTTGGCATGCCGTAGAGAGCAGGCCCACAATCCATAAACCAGAAAAACCCAATAATTTCGTAAACCTACGTCCTATCTCTCTGAAATCTTGAGTAGGGAAGGTATAAGAACACATAACACCCAATCGGTTTGCCGCTTACTTCGAAGACAATGATAACTTGCATCACCGCATGTATGGCTTCTGCTCGCACCCCTCTACTGAAGATATACTCCTACAAATCAAACAAAACATCCTGGAAATCTAAAAAACCAACACAAAGGGGGCATTTTCGCCCTTCAGTTGAAATGGCCCTTCGATAATGTGACACGCCATTTCATGTAAGGTTTACAGTCAACACACTGCGGTGAGCGGACCTTGTGAAAAATTATTGCCAGACCCCACGGCAACAAGTGGCCTGAAACACCTCAGAACTGACAAACTACTGATACCACCGAAAGGAACACCCCAGGGTTAGGTCATATCACAAATCATTTTCAATCTGGCCATGAAAGACCTCCCAGCAAAATTGAACAATCACGCAAGCATTAAGCACGGTATCTATGCCGGTGATATCACAATAAGGACGCGCCGGCTCTGCCGGCACACCGCAAGACGCCATACAAGAAGCAATTGAATCCACAGGACAGTACTTTCGCTTATGTGGCCTTCACTGCTATACAGACAAGCCCGAGTCGCTCTTCCTCAAAACAATGAGCCAGAGGTCAACCCCCTGGGCGTCGATTCCCGATTTAGAACGGCAGATAAACACTGCTCTAATCCCTCAGGTCAAAACTCTTCTCCTACAAGGACTTACGCTACAGCAAGCGAAGTGGGTAAAACATTGCTTTATAACCTCAAACCACAATTCATCAAGTTCTACATCTAATCCGCCGTAGCAGAAATCCGGACATAACACCAAAGAAAATTGTGCAAGCTTTAAAAGTAGAATCACTTGTAGAACGGCAGAACTACCGCTTCAAAGTAACGAAACGGAAAAACTTCATATCTTGATGCAAAAAACCTACAAGTTTACTCTTTGCTTACCCCTGACTGCTTCTACACACTAATTACAGCAATCAGGCATGCTCAACATTTGGAAGGAATTGGCTGAAGCCCACACAACTAGCCAACTGCAACGCCCAGAACTCACCAGGACAAGGAGACACACCCTACAGAAACCGGTTTATGAAATCCCAACAAAGAATAACGCTAAACAACGCATTCCTCTACTTGTTAGAGAGTACATCGCTGTGACTCCGATTCCCAGAAACATGCATCCGATCTACAACAAAGCACGACAAGATTCAATAGTTAAAGTACTTTGAACTGCATACGGAAAACAGTCGGATGTTGGGTACGCCGACGCAAAAGTGCACACCAGCCAGTAAGCCCACGCCATCTACATGGGTAATAACAAGTTACTAGAATGAGCCTCTGCTTTTATGACTAACGCGGCATCGACATCACTGGAGAAGCAGCCACTGCCCTTGCAGCCACTACGGGTAAAGTACATGTCACCGTCATTTCGGAACCCCAGACCGTGTCGAAACTTAACATTAGAGGCATGGTATCAACAGCTGTAAAAATTATATCTACCCAAAGTGATTTACCGGACGTTATCATCATATGGCCAGTGCTTTCATGAGCCTAACACGTGAAATTATCCCGAGAAGGTACACTGACATCCTGGCACTTAGCGCTTGGGCGGAAGAACTTTCTGCCTCCACATCTCATTATTTATCGCGTAGGCATGATCATCTGACAACAGTTCCACACAAACACATCTCAACAAGGTACATTATTACCCTCGATACATCCGACATTACACATATACAATTGTATATTCGCATAGAGCCTCGAACTCCCTACCACATAGTGTGGAAGTTCCGAAACACACCATCACTTTCTTCAAGATCAAACCCCTCATTTGAGCAGTGGGATGATAGGAGGACCAGCTCAGAGACCGGGTGACACAGGATGCCAAGACCAATGGGCTTCCTGGACTAACAAGGTCCCCCACCTGGCAGTCAACCACATAACTCTGACTGCTCTAATAAACGTTTATTCCTCCTCCTTAGTTCTTAAGGGGCTTAACAAAAATCGACGAGATGCAGTTTGCTAGGCTAGTAGGTCTTCCGCACTGAACCTATTGCCGGAAAATGCTCGATCAAGAAACAGGCATGAGTGGACACAGGGCTTCACAAAAGAATAAAACATAACTATTGGACTTATTATGAGCGCTTTCACAACAATATACATCTGCATGAATATTTTAGGTCCCTGACATCTCTAGTTGATAACGGATGCTGGAGAATAGTCACTCTTTACACTGAGCTGCACGCCTACGCTTTAGGAAAATTGTTACACCTGTGCATGTGCCGGTAGATTATTCCGCCTGTTCTCTCATGAGCGCAGAAAACAACTAAGAAAATTGTTATACCTCAGCAAATGGAATACAGTTGCGAGCACAGAGGGCTCGACGATAAAAGGCAGGAAGGAGCTGCGATTACTCCGGTCATTCTGCCGCATGTCTATGGGCATTTGTGCAAAGAAGAGAAAGAAGAAAGTGGGGATGCTGATCTGTTTCAGCCGGATTCGCGGACTTGCTTTGTCTAAGCTCCCAGTTCAATCCAGATCTAATTTTGCTTCAGGAAACCTGGCTCAATAGCAATCAAAGATTTAGCTTATGTAATTACCACACGTTCAGACTAGACAGACTTTCACGAGGGGGTGGCCTCTTGATTTTAGTTTCAACAAAATTCGCTCATAAGGCCAAAGTATCCTTCCAGCTTCGAAGATCAGATTGTGAAGTTTTGGTATTGGAGATCAGACTTCCTGGTTGTCTTCCTTTCTCTGTGGCGAACGTTTACTTTCCTTTAGGGGTTATCGATTCAGAACCCCTAGATCTCGCTCTTGCTGCGGCTGTACCTCCCGTTGTTGTTGCGGGAGACTTTAATTCCCACCATATTTCTTGGGGTTACCGAACGGATTCCTGCGGTCTTCGCTTGATAGATTGGATTACGGACAACAATTTGGCATGTATAAATTCGGCTTCTCCTACCTACATACAGGGACCTACTCGATCGGTTTTAGATTTAACTATTTGTTCTAGGGGTGTTAGAGTTTCTTCATGGTCTACTGTTGACAACGGGACAAGCAGTGACCACATTCTAATATTGTTTGATATTCAGTGCCCTGTTCGCTCTCTCGTACGGCGAAGTTGCACTTTTGTAGATTATAAGAAATTCCAAATTTCTCTGAAGGAGGCCATATCTTCTCTGTCCGCAGAAGACACAACTGAACGGGTGACGGGTCTTTTTACTGCCCTAACCACTTCGGCACAGTCCTCGTTATTTGAAGTACGATCTAGGGGAGCTGTGTCACCTAGCCCCTGGTGGAATGAAGAATGTACACGTTGCTTTAGACGCAGGAAGGCAGCCTGGAAGAAGCTTTGCTATAATCATTGCCCGCTGAACTGGAGCAATTATAAGTATCATTCCGCGATGTTCAAACGAGCAGTTTCTAATGCCAAACAGGCCTATGACTGTCACCGCTGCTCAATTCTTTCTGAACCCAATAATAAGCGGGCCCTTCTTCGTTTTCTTCGGTCAAGGAAAGTGGTTTCCCAATCTGAAAATTCAGACTCTATAGTATTATCTTCCAGTGAAATCTCCGAGACTCTAGAGTTGATTGCTAGGGGTCTGCAAATTCGTTTTTCGTCTTCTCTAGCTACCTCGTCTCCTCCATTTATAGTGGTAGAGGACTTCGCAGAAATTACGCATGCGGAGCTTTTTGACGCTATGTCGAAAATGCAAGCTGCGGCCCCTGGTCTGGATCATATTACTACTGAAATGTTAAAACTACTATACGATCAGGCACCGGATGACTTGCTCAGTATGATTAATTATTCTCTCAGGAATGCTTGGATACCCGATGGGTGGCGGATAGCAAAAATACTTCCTATACCGAAGAATGTTGGTCAGGGCTTCGCTGTTGATAACGTCAGGCCTATCTCTCTGACTTCTAACGTAGTAAAACTAATTGAGCGGATCTTGCTTCACCGAATTATGGAATTTTTGTCTGAGTATAATATCCTCAGCCCAAGCCAAATTGGATTTCGCCCAGGTTGTTCTATTTGGAGTGCCCACATCGACCTTGAAAGTCGTATAAAACTTGCCCGTCGATATAAACAGGTTGCGGCTCTAGTGACCTTGGATATAGCAAAAGCATACGACAGTGTGGAGTATCCGGTGTTATTGTCTCGCTTACAGAAATTAAATTTCCCGAGATACATTATAGCATGGCTGTATGAGTTCCTAAAGGACAGGCAGTTCTGGTGTGTGAGGGGTAACATTTGTTCCTCTCGGCACTCGCAGAAAAGAGGTGTACCACAGGGAGCTGTCCTTTCGCCGGTTCTTTTTAACATCCTGTTAAGCTCGGTCCCTTTGGTTTCGGGTGTCCAGACTTATGTTTATGCCGACGATATCGCGTTTTTCGCATCTGCTTCTGACATACACGAACTGTATGTATTAATGCAGTCGTATCTGAATACTTTAGATTCCTGGTTAGACAGCATCTCTCTCACTATAAATGCCAGGAAATGCTCTGTGCTAGTTTTTCAGTCCACTTTTTCCTTTAATATCTCTCTCTGTTATCGTCAGCACATCATACCCCAGGTTGATTCTTTAAAATACCTTGGTGTAGTATACACAAGCCAACTTGACTGGAGTCCACATATAGAGCGTATAGCTACTAAAGGAGCACGTGCTGTTGGCATATTGAGGCGCCTCAGTCATAGAAAGAGGGGAATGCGCCGCGAATCTCTTCTGATGATATACCATATGTACGTGTGGCCTATTTTAGAGTTCGGGTGTGTTCTATTCTCGGGTGCTGGTACGTATAAGCTCCATCGCCTAGTTCTTCTGGAACGCCAGGCTCTGCGCTGCTGTTTAGGGCTACCTAAACATGCAGCTAATGCGTTACTTTATTTGGAAGCCGGAGTTCCCCCTCTGAATCACCGATTTCGAATACTTACGGTGGAGACTTTCTTGAGAGCCTATGGCGGGGGGGTTAGCAGGGCACAATTTATCTTTGTAGCTGAGCCAGCTGTGTTTCTGGCGGCCCAGTGGCCCAGGTCCTATCGACCGCAAGTTACTCTAGCACAAAGCTTGGTGTCTCCATTAGGGGTTGCGCTCAATAACATACTTCCATCTCTTGATAGGGGTCATACGATAACGGTCAACTTCCGGAACATCTTTCCCCAAAATGCTAAAATGTTACCTGCCAGACTGCTCAATGGTATCCTAGAAGATCATTTGGCCTCAATTAAGCAAGATACTATCATTTATACAGATGCTTCTCAACGAGATGAAAAATCCGGAATAGGTATAGTTTCCCCTTCCCTAAATTGGTACTTTTCGGTTCGTCTGGTGGATTTTACCCCAATATTCTATGCGGAATTCTTGGCAATAGTGTTGGCACTACGAAAGCTTCACATATCGGTATCGTCTCCACTCATAATTACAGATTCCCTATCCGTAGGCTTAGCCCTTTCTTCTCCGAAAGACTCACCTCTTCTACGGACGTTTCGGTCACTTCTGCCACCTCATATTACTGAAGTCGACCTTCTTTGGGTCCCTGGGCATGCGGGAATCACCTTTAATGAAACCGCAGATTCTCTGGCAAGGGTAGCACTCTCCGGGCCTGTTGTCGATGTCATTGAGACTACGCCTCTATTAGCCGCCGCAAGGTTCCGTAGATTGTTGAAACTGCAAAGGCAGCACGAATCAGTCCTATTGTCGTTGCGAGATTTCTGTCATCTCAAATTCTCCTGGAAACCGAATTGGTGCCCCTCACGCGACCTGGAGGTGATAGTAACGAGCCTTCGATGTCGTGTGCCCCAGTTGAACAGATACCTCCACAGGTCTCGTCTGGCGCAGTCTGCCATGTGCAGTTACTGTAATGAAGAAGAGTCTGTGGACCACTTCCTTTTGTCCTGTCGACGATTTTCAAGCCTCAGACGTCAGCTCCTTGAGGTGCCGCTTCATCGCCTGGGGTTGGCATTATCAGTGCCGGTTCTTTTATCATTTGGGGCTTCAGAAACTGGATATGGCCGCCGGGATGTTTGCTCTGCTCTTCTGCGCTTCATAGAAAATTCCAAAAGATTCACAACCTAATTCGTATCTTATTCTGGAACCTCACCAGAGCCCTCCAAACGTTTCCATTGCCAGTTTTTTTTTTTAATAATTATTATTTTCCTCCTCGTCCTCCTCCTCCTCCTCCTCCTCCTTCTTCTTCTTCTTCTTCTTCTTCTTCTTCTTCTTCTTCTTCTTCTTCTTCTTCTTCTTCTTCTTCTTCTTCTTCTTCGTCTTCTTCTTCGTCTTTCTTTCTTTCTTTCTCTATTTATTTTGTTTCAATTTTGACTAATTTCTAATCTAGATTCCTCAAAAACAAGAAGAAAAAAGCTTCCAAAATTTTCTAACTTTCCTTGAATCATCCACCTAGGCAGCAATCTCATTCGAATTAGCAACTGATGTTTGGCCGATCCCCTGATTGGGTATGCGCCATTTTGTGAAGGAACAACAACAACAACAACAGCTGAGGCCTCTGCATCTGGAAGCCCACCATAACCTACAGGTGAGCCCAGTATAGGCATAAATGCAGTTCGTTTTATAAATTGCCCTCTGGTAAGTCCCATTAAAGTTCATTTCGGTTAATTGGGAAAGCCCCTTCTCTTGCATTGAACACTCAAGCTGTGCGTCAGGAAAGAACATTTTGATGTAGAATCCTACTCCAAAAGAAAGCGTGCGCTGAGCGCTGGACCTGTGGCTCTTGCAAAAATTGGTAGTTATGTGTTAGAATTTCAATGTCAAAACCATGGTGCATGTCTTTTCGCACAGGGAACCTAATATCCGGGGTTGAACATTCACCGAGTATAGGCATGTTTGGTTGGAAACAGCGCGTTAAAACGGGATCACAAGGAAAAGAACCGGACAGGACGAGCGCTCGTCCTGTCCGGTTCTTTTCTTTGTAATCCCGTTTTAGCGCGCTGTTTCCAACCAACCGTATCGCTATACCAACTCGCCCAACTCTCCATCCTACTGGAGTATAGGCACGCCAGTTTATACTGCACACCGCAATTCAAAAACTTGGACGCCGACCACAAAAATAAAAAAAGGAAAATTTTAACGTTTCGACTACACGGAAGCCTCGTTCACAATGAAAGGAAAGACAAAACTTTTCCTCTTATGTACCGCTCACTGCATTGCCTGGCATCCTGCGTAGAATTGTGGCAGGTTTCAGTCATTTCGATTAGGAGATTCCTTCGTTGTCTGTGTACAGAGTGACTGTAGATAGGGTCGCGATGAAACATGATTCTTTTTTGCGACTACGTGTGCATTCCTCCAGTTGACTGTGTGCGATGAGATACCGCTCGGCTCGCTGTGGGCGCTTGATGACCCGTGTTCTTGTTTACATTGTTTTGATGCTGCTGCAGACGTTTTTTGACGTTGCCTGTCGGTATTTTTATACATGCTGGCAGTCTATGCAAGAAATAACGTAGGCAATGCCAGCATACTTTTATTCTTGCGGCGTTTCCCTCGTGTTCACCATTTTGTGCCTAAGGTTGCGTGACAGCACGTTGTGTGAGCAAAACATGAATAATAGTACCTCGCTCACTTAGGGCACGTACTGAAGTGCAGCCCGCCGCTGACCGCCTCTGTCGAGTGAACTAGCGGGGCAAGTGAAGTGTCGGTGAACCATGTCAATGAAGGACTCAGGATGGCCGCTCGACAAAAGCGCATGCCTCACGCGAGTGCACTCCGACATCGACATTGTAAAAACGCGACAAGACTTAGACTAGCGGCACTGGGTGTTTTCTTCATAGCAGCAGATTTGTCTTCCAACCCCTGGTTAGCGTTCGTTGAGATTTCCTTTAAAGTGGCCATCGATTGCGCGTATGGGTACAACTGAAAAAAAAAGACGGGCAATAGCAACTAAACTGTTTAGTGTTGTAATTCAAGATCACAAAAAATGCCCTGTGCAAAAAATAAAAAATAATACTTTTTCGGATAATGTCGTGGGTGCAGAGCAGTTTTTTAGGAACTTTGTGGGCATTTTTTGTCCGCACTTAACGTAGGTACTGGATACGCTTCTTCACCACGTTCTGAAATCATTCAGCGTTAAAACAGTCGAACAAAGTCCTGCAGGGCCGGTATAACCCTTGACAGCTTAGCGACAACGCTAAAAACGCAAACCGTTGCTTTTCAAAAGACCAGTAGAATACAAATACCGGCAATTGAGGTTTGGTAGTTATAGTCTGGCGGTGGTTGCCCACGCCATTGCAAAAAAATACGACGTGCACAGCGTACGACAGCGATGTTAAACCAAGCAAATGACGCTGTTGTGACATTCTTCATAGCGTATCACTGAAACCTGCCTGCCGCGTGGCGTAACTAATCCTCAAGGTAGCATTTATTTCAAAACGCAGAAATGACCTATGTTGGTGAATGGTGTGCCGACGCATGGCACGCCATATTGTCTATTGCTCACAGGATAGATAAAGCACTGGTGAATGAATATTTGGATCAACACCACATTTGGATAGGGGCTACTAAAATGTACTAATTGTATTGAAAAGACAATAATTCAATTTTGCGCTGGGAAGGACTCAACTCATGGTGCACCGCAGTGTGAGACAAGCATGGCCGCCTTACTCAGCTCTCACAGCAACAACTCGTCCAACTGGCGGAGGCCAGGAGACTTCCTCCCTATCGCCCCTTTCTGTCTTCCAGTTGGGCCTGAAATAAGGTTTTTTCTCCATTATTTTAATCAACTCATTTGAACCGAACCAATGCTCCATTTTTACCGACCATAGGTGAACCTAGCCAATTGGTTGCGGCCGTCGAAATAGAGACCCACGTTCGAAACGTGTTCCCAGAACTTCGGGAGAAATCTTGGAGTGGTGCAGTAATACGCCGTTAACTCGAAGTCGTAAAATCCACTAAAAAGTCTAAGATAAGCGGAGTTTCGAGTTTAGTGAAATGCCGAAAAATTCTTGTAAGAGTACTGAAGTAGGAGTACATGCTGCTAACAAACGTGTTTGTGCACAGGGGATCTTTCGTGATAAATGCGAAATAATTCACAGTAAAAATGAATTTGTATTATGACTGGAGAAAAAACTGCGCTATGATCGACTGTTTGCGTGATGCTCAACGGACAACACACACGCTCTCACTCGCACAGTTGCGTGGCACGTTAGATAGCAAACTTCCGCGGTGCGGAGAATTTAAAATTTGTCGCTGACGACCACGTTCGGCTCGTAGTAGGAGCTAATCGTTTGCACAGACACCGTATCAGAGGCCACTGGCGGACCGAGCTTTGTTAACATATCGAGGTATCCGCGATCCCCTTAAAATGCGTTTCGAGATAAAGAAAGGCGAATACATAGCACGTATGGGAGAAAAATGCACGGCGAGAAAAAGTTTCGACTTATCAATATTTCCAAATATGCGAGTTAGACTTAACGAGGGTTTACTGTATTTGCATAGGCAGCGCGTGAGCGAGTAGCAAGGCACAGTCGCGAAAATAGTGTGTATCTTGGGCTAAATAGGTCAATTGTTTCAGCCTCTGGGTAAAACTAATTGAAAGAGGAAGGAAACGGCGCAGAGAGAAGGGGATGGTATGCGAGGAAGCGTGCGTGCTGCTTGAAACATGCCACTGAGTGCACCACATCATTGGCCGACATTGAATGAACGCGCTGAGCCCTGTATTTCAAGAGCAGCGGTGAAGCACTGAGGCGCATGCATTACCGCCATATTGTATCCAGAATTCAGCACTTTTACACTTCACCCGCCTTTTCATTCACCATATAACTATTGCTTAGGCTTCGTAACATTCTTGGTAACACCAGCACGTTGCCAGCGGTGGACTAAAGGTTTTCGTCTTGGTTGTTCCTTTCTTCGGGGCACCTGCGCACTTGGGAGATGGGCCAGCAATCGGGAGCTTTGAGGGACTTACGTGTAGCTTGAAAAAAACTCCCAAAACAATGCACTGGAAACGTACAATTTGTAGAATAATGCGTGCAGCGTGACTGCAGAACGTAACCCCACGCTAGTAGAAAAGAAGCTGACTGAACAAATTTGTCCGAAAATACAAAAAAGAGAGCAAGGCAGTAGGCGCAAATGCAGTGGGGAAGTAAAGAAATGGACAACTAATATGGACAGACGGTCGCCTCCGAAGCACGTAGCAGACTTAGTGCCCTGAGGAATTACATTCTTGTTGTTTACACCCAAGTGTCCCAGTTGTAGTCGTATTAATGAGGCCGGCAAGCACCCGTTCAGGAATTCGCGAAAGAATTGCTTCTAAAATTTTGAGGCCGCGGACTTCAAAATTTGTCTGACGCTGTACAATTCACTTTCTAATTTGTACTAATTCCTCCAACATTCCGTCTTCACTCTTGAAATAGCAGTAGCTCGTGCAGCTCCAATGCTCCTATTCGATTTCAACTGACTAAAATCTAACTGAACCCAAAAACCACTGCCAGAAACACCTGATCGGATAATATTTTAAATCTGCACTCCCCCTTTTGGGTGAGAAATTATAAATCAGTCTCTTTTGTTCTTCCTTCCTTCCTTCTTTCTCTTCTTCCATTCCTTCCTTTCTTTCGTTCCTTTCTTCCTTCCTTCACTTCCTTCCTTCCTTCCTTCCTTCCCTCTTTCCTTCCTTCCTTCCTGCATTCCTTGCCTTCCTTCCTTCCTTCCTTCATTCCTTCCATTCTTTCCTTCCTTCCTCCCCTTCTTTCATTCCTTCCTTCCCTTCGTTCCCTTCTTTCCTTCCCTTCTTTCCCTTCTTTATTTCCTTCCTTCCCTTCTTTCCTTCCTGCCTTTCTTCTTTCCTTCCTGCCTTCCTTCCCTTCTTTCTTTCCTTCCTTCCCTTCTTTCCTTCCTGCCTTCCTTCCCTTCCCTTCTTTCCTTCCTTCCTTCCTTCCTTCCTTCCTTCCTTCCTTCCTTCCTTCCTTCACTTCCTTCCTTCCTTCCGTCCTTCCCTCTTTCCTTCCTTCCTTCCTGCATTCCTTGCCTTCCTTCCTTCCTTCCTTCCTTCATTCCTTCCATTCTTTCCTTCCTCCCCTTCTTTTATTCCTTCCTTCCCTTCGTTCCCTTCTTTCCTTCCTTCCTTTCTTCTTTCCTTCCTGCCTTCCTCCCCTTCTTTCCTTCCTTCCTTCCTTCTTTCCTTCCTTCCTTCCTGCATTCCTTGCCTTCCTTCCTTCCTTCATTCCTTCCATTATTTCCTTCCTTCCTCCCCTTCTTTCATTCCTTTCTTCCCTTCGTTCCCTTCTTTCCTTTCCTTCGTTCCCTTCTTTCCTTCCTTCCTTCCCTTCTTTCCTTCCTTCCTTTCTTCTTTCCTTCCTTCCTTCCTTCCTTCCTTACTTCCTTCCTTCTTTCCTTCCTCCCTTCCTGCGTTCCTTCCTTCCGTCCTTCCCTTCTTTTCTTCCTTCCTTCCTGCCTTTCCTTCCTTCCTTCCTTCCTTTCTTCCTTCCTGTCTTGTTCCCTTTTTCTTTTTCTTCCTTTCATTATTTCTTTATTTCTCTTTCTTTTTTTTCCTTCTTTCTTCCCTTCTTTCTGTTTTTTTTTTCATTTTGCAGACACAGCATGCCCAGCATTAAGCTTCAGAGCTCCGATGGTAAAGTCTTCGACGTGGACGCTGGAATCGCCAGCGTGTCGGACACCATCAAAAGCAGCCTTGAAGACCTCAGCATAGACGAGCGTGGGGACCAGGTGGTGTCGCTGCCCAACGTGAGCTCGGACATCCTGGAGAAAATTATCTCCTGGGTCACGCGCCACAAGGATGACCCGCCACCTCCGGCCGACAACGACTCTCAGCCGAAGAAGCGCACCGAGATTTCCCCGTGGGATGCGGAGTTCCTGAAGGTCGACCAGAAGGTCCTCTTTGAGCTCATCGAGGCGGCGAGCTACCTGAACATCAAGGGACTCATGGACGTCATGTGCAAGAGCGTCGCCGACATGATCAAGGGGAAAAAGCCGGAAGAGATCCGAAAGCTGCTCAACCTCCCGAATGATTTGACTCCGGAAGACCACGAGGCGATGTACAACACCCGCGCCTGGTCCGAGTGATGGCCGGCGATACTTCCTGTCTATAACAGTGTTGAGACGAAGACTCTTTATTGGTCACGGAAATCCCGAAATGAAATAAAGACACTTCCCGCTTCATAAGCGTCTTCGTTTATACCTTATTAGGTGTAGTTTGTCAAACATTTGCGTAATATTTTAGCAGCCAAAAACAAAAACTACCCGGCAGCAGTTTCCCAATACATAAAGTGTTGTGTTGAGCTCAAACACACGGATTGAATCTCGCTGAGGAGACCAATTTCTCTGATAGAAAAAAAAAAAAACAAAAACGCCCGGGCGTCGTGATTTTAGCGCAAGTTCCAGATCCATGGGTGGGCTTAATTCATTAGAATCAGTGCAAGATATAGTGCAAGATTCTGTGAACGGCTGGCGCCTACCAGATATGCTGGCATTGCCGGCGCCACCAGCGCTTGCAGCTCTCGCAGTGGGTTCGGCGCTGTCCCGCCCAGCACGCCCTGTCTAACTGGTGACTGCTGCGCAGCCATGGTGGTCGCAGTTCCGTCAGTCAAACTGAACTGCCGTATTGTGACAAGTGTGGATCGTCGGAAATCGTCGAGCGTATCTCGCTCTATAGATTGTCCGGCATACAACAAGTAAAAAAACAACCGTGAACTGAATATCGAAAGCCCTACACACGGTTTTATATCTTTAAGATAACGTTTTGGACAGTGGCCGTGTCCGTCATCTCAACGGAAAGTGTGAGCAGCATTATTAGATTATTTGCACAACATCGGCGTTGCCCATCCTGTGAGGGTATTGTAATTTTCATCGCCCTCTTAAATATACATGTTAACTCTTTTTACCTATTTTTTTTCCTCCCTTTGTCTTCCGCCCTACTTCCTCTAGAATCTTCGTTCCCTCCTCCTCATCTTCGCAGAGTAGCACGTAGGTGACAAGACGCCGGCATACCTCCCTGCTTTACTCTAATAAAGAGCCTTCGCTCTCTCAATTCTAATATATGAGCATACATGTGTTCCTTTCTCCCGCTGCGCTGCCAGAACTTTAGCTTGCCCTTAGCAATAACACCAGTGTACATAGCGTTTAGCACAACATTACCCAGGCGTCTCCACCCCCTGCTGCACCGGCGAAAGTTCGGCTGGCTCCTTAGCACCGATGATGCCGCTGCTATGGATATAAATGACACATCTCAGTCAAGGCGAACGTTACGCTGGTGGACACCGGCATTCGTAGCACAGGATGCAAAGCAGACAATACAGATGCCGGAGCGGCGCATGTCGCGTTATTGCAGTGCAGTTTCTCTGGTACAGGCAACACCGACACAAATGCCGGCTCTTTAGCTGGATGGCTGGTTTATGGCTTACGTAATACCAGGGCGGGCTTTTTTTCGCAGCGACATGCAGATGTAATGCACTTAAAGGACCACTTGGTTGTTAACAATATTATCAGGAGGACAACGGGTTCTAATGTCTTGAGTTTCTCATGCGTCCCACTACCGTGTATCAGGTTACCAAGCCGAGCGAAAAAGCCAGCGTCAGCGTTGTGTGTAGCAGTGAAACGCCGGCTAAATTTTCGTTGTCTGCCAACGATGGCATGCGCCCCATGCATGCGCCACATGTACGCCTTCGCGGACATCCCCACCGGCATGCAAGTTCAGTTCAGTTCAGTAAAACTTTATTGAGATTGGGGAAAGGTTTAGAGGGAGAAACTTGGGTGGAGTCCTCTTTCCAGGGCCCCAGAAGCTTGTGCCCCGGCCCAGGCCCTGTCGATCAGCTGGCGCTGGTCTTCCAAGGCCTCGCTGGCCAGAGTCGCCTCCCACATTTCAAGAATACAAGGGGCTCCACAGCCATGGCAGAACTACTGGCAGCGGAGCGGGACAAGCAGCCGCAGGCACGCTCCGGCCTGATGTTTGGCTTAACGTTAAGTTAAACGGCGTCATCTTTGCCAGCCTTCCAGCCGAACTGCTCTTGGTGCAGTGGGACTTGGTAACAAGCTTTGCGCTTGCCTCAAAAAGCGGAAGGAACGTTTTGAGTGACCCAAAGCGCCCTCGAAGGCCCGTTCTACATGGTGCGAATTTCGATTGCGAATTCGGAGCTGCAGTACCGTTCATGCGGCTAAACGATCCATTCTTGTGGCTGTGGCTAATTGCCAAAATATTTGGAAAAATCTAACTTCTCTTATGGACACCGCTCGGGATTTAGCAATTTGTTCCCGCAGTAAAAATAGAAAAATAGATAGTTTCGCCGCACGAGCGGCGCCACAGCTCTGAATTGGCACAAGAAATTCGCGTCATGTTGAATGGGCGGCACTGAGTTCCACCGTCGTGATCGCGGCTTGTCTACCGACCACGGAAAACATGGCGGTGTGCAGGACACTGGTATATCCATACCGTGTCAGTTAGCTTGAAGCATATTGGGAAAATTAAGGCCTGTGTGTTCAAGCTTTAGAAGTGCTGAGGTGTGCTCGCGGTTTTTTTTTTGTCGCAGTTGTGAAGGGTGTGTCCCATAGGTTCATACCATGTGCTAAGGCGACAAATGTTTATTTGTTAGGGGACACGAACGGGTAGACTAAGTTTTCTCCAACGCACTGATCCGCTGGCACTTATAAAATATAATTTTTTAAGCCTGTTGCACTATAGTTGGAAAAGATATCGTGATAACATTTGGCGATGAGAGCAGTCCCTATTTAGAAATGACAGTGTCATGGCGTTATTTTTTTGAGGTGACAGCCTTTCATATGTTCTATCACGTGCAAACGTCACTGTCGCCAGCGTCAACTCCAACGGTACCCAAATGGAGGCCGCTGAAAAAAGAAAATAAACACATAAAAGCATGTTTGCGTTCGTGTGGGAGATGAACGCAGACCAACATACAAAAGCTTTCAAAGTGCGTTACAGGGATGCACAAGACTTGGCCTGATTGTCGACGCTCGACTTTCGAGAGCACTCTGCCCAGCGTTTGGGGCATGAGAGAGAGATAGAGAGAGAGAGAAGCAACTTTATTTTTTCCCCACAAAGCCAAAAGGGGAAGGAGTGGGCCTTCACTGCCCTTCTTTTCAGCCGCCCGCCAGGAGTCCTTGATCTCTGGCGGCTTCTTCAGCTTCTTTGATCGGTAGTTGCTGTAGTAGTTATTCGGAGCTGAGCAGCGCCGTCTCCTGCTGCTCCTCATTAAAGATGTTTATTCTTCCTGCGCCTTTTTGCTCTTATCTGCATGCCCATATTATGTGCTTGACGTATGCCCTTTGGCCGCATGTTCTGAAAAGATCGCTGACTGTCCCGGGGTAGTAGTAGCTATATCTCTGGCGTGCTCTTCTACCCGCCAGATAACATGCCTTTGCGCCTGAAGTGGGAAGCACGGAACACCTCGGGTTACAAACGTCGAGTTCGCGAAGGTGGTTGCCGCCGGTTCTAGCGCGTGCTAACACGTTCCACTTTGGGAGTGATGTGAAAGCCCGCGGGCTGGCCTGACAGTCATGGAGAACTTTCAGCGGCAAGTTCGGAAATTCTTGTGAGGCGCAGCAACCGGGCCTCTGACGATGAGAAGGGACGGGACGAGAGAACATGAGTGTCACTCGCGAAGAAGAGGAAGTGCGGCGCGAAAGCCGCCGCGACGAAACTTGAAATATGCGACGACTTCGGTACAATCATGACTATCGCGCCCGCCAAGCGGCCTCGAAACTTCAGCGAGTTGCTGACGATTCGTAGTTACGAGGTCGCGTACATTGTATACACACCTTAATGGCCCAGTGGTCATAACGTTTGGGAAGAGGAGGGGGGGTTACGACGACCGCACGTAGAAAGCTTGACCGAGTATCAAATCCTAACCACGCATAAAACTTGGCCGTGTCTCCAAGCATAACCAAGCATAAACACACCCGAACCAAGCATGAGCTCGATGGGGCTGCTAGCAAACGGCGACTGGTGCAAACTGCGCGAATTTTTAAATTAATACTGAGCTCTGTGCTGTATGCTTGATTGCAAAGAACCCTATGCCCTTAGCCTTCAATTTTTCGGCTAGGTTTCTTGCTTACCTCCACGGCGCAAAATTTTCCAACCAACTATAGAGTTACAGCTTGGCTGTAAGACTTCAATGCAGGTATTTCAAGGTAGTGGTATCTACAATTGGTAAATTTCGCACACCCTGTCTGCATTGCCGCCACAGCATGTGGCAGCGTCGACAAATGAGCCTAAAAACGAAAAAGTTGCATGCATGACTTCCCGCATACTACTATAGTCAATCGAAAACGGAGGCACACTGAAACTAGCATAATTGTTGTCCACATTTATATAGAATGTCGCTTTGGACACCATAAAGATTTCAGGATATGGATTACCTAAAAATTATTTAAATCTAAATACCGCTCGTAAAGAGGATGCAACAGCGCTACACACCATTAACCCGGTCGTTAGCTTTACTCACGAAATCATCAGTTCCGTGTACTGCTTTCGCCTGGAGGGTTGCACAAAACCTAATTTACAAGACCAATTTTGAGACAAAATACAAATAACTGTTTTCCGGGTACTTAATCCGTGAAGGTCGACTAATCGATTACGAATTTTGGAAAGAATTCGCGCTTCTGTGGAGATTTTGTGTTTTTTTAAACGCCAAATTATTTTTTTGGCAGATACACTTGCGCTGCTAATCTCAAACCGCGTGCCACAGTAGATGGGAGCCATACCAAGCCAATTTTTGTTCATTGCATTACAGGGAAGATCAATATTTTATTAAATTAGTGTCCGTTACAAACTGCCTCATTTGAAGTGGTGAACCACGCTATGAAAGCAACTAATGATTTTTGGCATGCCAGGACATCTGTTGCAACTCAACAACTGTTGCGAATTGTCTATTCCTGTGAGATTATATGATCCAGGATAATTCAGGATGAATTATCCTCATTCTTTGCTGACATTGGTGACTGCAAACAAAATACCTGTAAAAAAGCAACTGTCAGGTTTTTTCGCTAAAATAACGAGCGCAATTAACCTCATGAAAACAATCCAGGAAGAGGAATAAACCTTTAATTGAGCAGTCAATGTTGTTGGGTTGACCGCCAGCCAGGTGGGGGACCTCCTTAGTCCAGGAAGCCCTCGGTCTTGGCGGACTGCCTCGCCCGGTCTACCACATATTGTTGGTGATCCGGGTTGGAGCTGGTCAACCGACCCTCCCACTGCTCAAAAGAGGCATCGGGATTTTGGGCAAGGGATGGTGTGTGGCGGCACTCGCATACTACGTGGTAGAGAGTGCATGGATTCATGCAGAATTTACAAGTGTATGTGTACATTGTTGGATGTATTGAGTGTAGTACTGTACCACGTGGGAATGTGTTAGTTTGTAACTGTCTATTAATGACCGCGTCTTCGCGAGACATGTTGGGATATGGAGGCGGAAAGGTTCTTCGTCCCAAGAGGTAGAGGGCCAGGATGTCAATAAAAAAAATGTCAGTTGGTGTGACGGCAGAAGCGTTCTTTATTGCAAATAAAAAAGAATTATTTTTACCCTAACATCCCTGCTTAGAAATAACATAGCGAGCTCCTGTTGTGGAACCACGAATATTCGCTCGTGCGTTTCAATGACTCGTCCTTTCATGCGCGGAAACTAGCGACAGTAGACACATTTCTCTGACGCGCCTTCTATGTCAGATGGACCTACATCCCAAAGCCTCCCGAGACCTCGACAGCGGCTCCCGTCACGTATGAGCTTTCGGGTCCGCACAAGAAAACCACCACCTCGGCGACTTCACGGGGTTGGGCTCCCCGGCCGAGCGGAATGCCCGCCGTTATGGCCCGCACCTCTTCGTCCTTTAGGCAAGCCGAAAGCGGCGTGATGGTGTATCCCGGAAGCACGGCGTTGCACCGTATCCCGCTGTCCGCGACGTCTAGGGCCACGTTTTTGGTGAGCCCCACGAGGCCTGCCTTGGAAGCCGTGTAAATCGCCTGCCCTTTCATTCCTCTCTTGGCCGCCATGCTCGCAACGTTGACCACAGCGCCCTCTTTGACTCCTGCCGCCAGCATCTGCCGGATGCCAGCACGGCTCATTAGGAATGAACCCTGCAAAGAAATGCATTTTATGCTAGTTTTGAACACGATTCCCGCAGAGAATACACGTATTTTTTTACATTCCGGATGCTTGTGTCCTTCAAATTTATTAGTATTAACAGGTCTGCTCCTCAACGCACTCACAATCCCAGTGCTCACCAGAGACTGTTTGACGGGAGCTTAGGGTTATTCAGTTCCAGTTGATAGAAAGTACAGGAAAGCTCACATGGACGGGTTCCCGTTTGTGGATGAACACTCCCACTTTTTTTTTTGAGAGAGGTACTGGGATCGCTACTGTCATCAGTAAAGACCGGAAGTGTAGGCAGAACTCCTATATTTCCCTTGAGCGCGTATCCAGCTTATTTGACATGTAAGCATGAACCGCCAGAAATATGAAACACTTCATTCAATAATTCATTGTGCCTTTGAATACCTATTTTGAGGTCGGTCGGTGCATATTAAGGCTTCTTAGCTTCTAAAAGTGCCTTTTTTGGGTTCAATGTTCATTTTCGCGCTTCAGAAGTCCACATCTCTGCGTTTGTTTCATGCAGTTTGTAGGCGAATCCACGTGCTCTGCCAAACACGGCGAGACGCGGAATCCCGGAAATCCTTACGTAACCCCGAGCAACTAAACTACAGTGAACTAGAATACTTGACTAGACCGACAGAGGCCCGAACGCATCGACACGGCCGCGAACGTTGCCGCAAGGTGTGACGTGTCCACCCGACTTCTTTCGTTCTATTGTAGCGTGAGGTACACCGGCCGAGGTTGAGCACTTTCGCAAGCTCCTGGAGAGCCGTGCTGCGCATGCGCGAGCAGCAGTGACGTCTCACGGCGCACAGCTGGCTTGGATTGAATTGAATTGAATTGAATTGGATTGGATTGGATTGAATTAAATTGTAGTGGATTAAATTGGATTCGAAATCGTTTTGGGAACAGTACGCATGATAATCAGCTAATCCTAGGCAACCAGGAAATCTAAGAATAACCAGCTGAACCTTAGCTCACGCTACCTACGTCCTGGCATAGCCAAGCTAAGCCACTGCTAATTTTTGTTATCCTGTCGCGCTGTGTACGCGCATTAACGGCGACAACGTCTCCCAGAATTCTCTGTTCATTCTTAACGCAATACAAACAAGCAAAGAAGGGAATGAGCGCAACAGGATCGTGGATGTGCCACTCAAGGTCATAAATGCTGACCAGGGTAAATTACGTGAAGATCTGCCACACGAGAGTTTCAAGGTGAAGCGACAAACACGAGCACAACCAGCAGCCGATCACGGGGACATTGCCAGCCGTCAAGACGCGGCACGTATATCAGGAAGGGGGAACCAGAGATACTACGTAACTGACCGATCATCTCAGAACTTCTTCAGTCTGGTCGCAACAACCATCTGCCGTGCCTTGTAACGTTTAAAAAATCCCTGCAATGCTTTTTTTGACAACCATTTCAGGCGCTACGTATGTTCTTCGTATCAGGCAGAGATACACGCATTGAATTGGATTGCACAAACTTTATTGATGCCTGCAATACGCGCTCGCGCGCGTAGACTGAGCCTACGTCATCCTCGGGGCAGGAGCCCGGCATGGATCGCCGTTTGCCGTTACCGGTTCGCGTAGCCCCTGCCTGGGCAGTGCCTCGAGGGCCTGCTGGACGGCCCAAAGTTGTTGTTTTTGGTTTTCCCTCATCGTCGCGGCTTCAAGTCGCGGCGGTATGCTTCCTGACTTTGCTTCACAGTTGTTCTTGGCACACTCCCACAGAATGTGCGTGAACATTGCCGTCGCATGGCGGCAGACCGCACAATTCTCGCTCTGGTATGTCTCGGGGAACATCCTGTTCAGTAATGTTGAACTGGGTAGGGTGCCCGTCTGCAGTTGTCGGAACAAAACAGCCTGGGCTCTGTCCAGCCTTTACAGGGAGGTGGGAGAAGCCTGCGGCTCCGTCGGAAGGACTTCGTCATCGAGTTGTAGTTTACCATGCGGTCTTTGGTGCTGAACCAAAGCGGTAGACAGCCGTTGCGGTCGCGGTCGGTTAGTTTTCGCGCCGCGGCGTGTGCCGTCTCGTTGTGGTTCTCGTTTCTCTCCGACGCCTTTTGTGCGTGTGCCGGAAACCACTTGATGAGGACTTTCTTGCCCTTTCTTGCTTGTTGTAGTATACGGATCGCCGCCGGCGCGATCCTGCCCTTGGAAATGTTAATTACGGCTTGCCTGGAGTCGCTTAGGACGGTCTGGCAGTCCCGATCCGCGATGGCCAGGGCGATGGCTTTCTCTTCGGCCTCTTCTGGTTGAGTGCTTAGGGTGCTGGCTACCGCTCAAGTGTTCCCGTTGGCGTCGACCACCACTACGGCGAAGCCTTTGCGGCTGGCGTATTCGGCCGCGTCCACGTATCTGACGCCCTCGTCGGCGGCATGTAGGTCTGTGAGTGCCTTGGCTTTCGCCTTCCTTCTTCCCTGGTTGTATTCCGGGTGCACATTCTAGGGGATAGGGTCAACTCTATAGCCACTTCTTATTTCGCCCGGCATCGGATTCTTGGTGGCTTGCTGGTCGTGGTATCGTATACCGAGCTTGTCTAGGATTTTTCTGCCTGTTTTAGTCATCGACAGTCTTTCAAGCTGGGCTGCGCGCTGAGCTTCGGCTATTTCCTCCAGTGTATTGTGGACACCCAGTTTCAGTAGCCGGTTCGTGTTGGTGGTTTCCAGCAGACCCAGGTCCGTCTTGTAGGCCCTCCGTATGATTATGTTGATCTTGTTTTCCTCGTTTCTCTTCCATCTGTGAAGAGCCGCAACGTACGCAATGTGGCAGACCACGAAGGATTGAATTAGTCTGAACAGGCTTTCCTCTCTCATGCCACTCTTCCTCGACGTGACTATTTTGAGGAGTCTCATTGCATTTGCCGCTTCGCCGCTGAGGCGGGTGACGGTGTCCCCTTTTCTTCCGTTGTCCACGCAAAACACTTATCGAGATCCGTGCAGAAATGAAAGTTATTCCATTTTTAAATTTAAAAATACAAGCAAATTTGAAGATTGCCGTCTCTCTCAAAAACCGGGCGGCTGCTGCTCGCTCCCCACTCTCCCTAACGACGACGCATCGCGGGACCAATGAAGGCAGCGAAAAACGCCGTGTTCCGGAATTTTGAAGGGCATGGTTGCCTGCCTTCGAAGCTCCTTTTCGCGCTTCTTGCCGGCGTCGTTAGGTAGCACCGTAATAACCGCGCCTTCACAGCGCTGACAAGAAGAAAGCGGAGACCGCCGAAGTCACCTGCACGTCACTGCGTTGATGTGTTGCTAGGCTTACTTTTCTGAACTTTTTCATACTGTTCAAGGTAATTTTGGTTAATAGGTAGGCTGTTCACAACAAGACTTATCTTGAAGAATGCGCCGAGTGATTCAAAGTGTGAACTGTGTGCGCTGCCTTGCTAGTGATGCTTGTTGTGAACTCCACTTGTGAATTCGCAGAAAGGCGAGAAACAGTCACATATAGTGGTTAAAAAAGAAGACTGGTGAAATGCCCTCACCGAAAAAAAATCAAGGGAGCGTTCACCGGGTCGAACTACTCACCTTCAAAAGCAAAGTATAGTGCGTTAACCCCTGAGCCATTTCAGCAGCACGGCTGAGCTCAAGAAGTTGGCGTGTAATGTCTGGACGTCAGTGAGTATTAATCTGTGGTCTTGATTATTTGGCTCCTACCCTACAACACTTTCGCACGAATAAGATAGTCACCGCTCAGAATATGTACAATTTCCGTATCTTACGATCATTTTACACGTCTTCACCAGCGTTCACACAGTTCTTGACAGCTTCTTCCTTATTACAATGCACAACCATATTGTTAACACGCGAAACAATGATATTTTGCAAGTTCCTTGTTTTCGCACGGAGAACAAATATCAAATGCTGCAACGTAACCTGCTTTATATTTTGAATCAATTTGGAACACTATGTTTTCCTTCGTTAAAGGAACTACAGGAAATATTTGTGAATACGTAGTTTTATTGCTTTCATAGTGTTATTGTTTTTTGCACTTTTCTTTCACAATTGTGCATGGCTCTGTATTTGACTTATGCATTTCAATTGCTACTCTTTTGCTATTACACTGGCTTACATGCTTGTAGCGTTTGAACATCTCTCCTATGTATACCATGCATGCCAATTGCAATTGCACACGCAGTACTGATTGATGTATCGTTCTTTGCTGCCTTGTAGTGGTTGTTTTGGCGCCGTCAAGATGTCCCCACCGCTTATAGCCCAGGCAACCAACCAGTGTAATAATAAAATGAATTTATTTGAAATGAATTGAAAACGCGTGTGTGTAGTTTTTGTCATTTTGAAGGAATTCTGGCGGTTATAAGGTTTGTTCATCGCCAAGTGATCGCGCAGATTAGCCTAGTCGGGGTAATGCTATAAGATATTAAGCCAGAGCTCCCTTGTTTAACTCATAAAAAGCTATCGCACAATTGCGATCTCGCCGACGCATGCCGTGGAACGGTGACAGCTTTCCCACAAAAATGGCTTGGTTGAGCTTGTCTCATTGCTGCCGATTGCTGCTAAGGGAAAAAGAAAATGTGATTGTTTTTTCATGAATCAAACGGCGCTTCGCAGTCCGAAAGTACAGTGGTGGGCTCGCTTAGGGTGAACACGGGAGTGACGGGAGCGCGTAGGCGCCGGCGCAGCAAGTCATTGTATCAAAACCGCGCTATAATTATGGCCGCAAAATGGTTTAGTGGTGCAGTTTCAATCATCTTATCTGTTTCACGTTACTGGGTCTTGTGGGAAACGAAAAGAACAGAGCGTTGAGCACTTTGACCCAATAGCGGCGGCAAGGAACCGTTCAAATTGTGTCTCCACCCTGTACGGCAGCGCTGGCATCGCGACACTCTAGGTGCCCTAGGCGCCGGTACAATCAGAGCAGCCTACTGTCGGCCGCGCGAAGCATCACGTGAGCGCGCATCGCGACATCGGAGCGTCTGCTCGTCTTCTGCTATGTTGTGTGTCGCCTGCTAATGGTGCCTCGCTTTGAACATCAAATTCTCTATCCTCGTATGAACATGCCTAACAAAAATCACAAAGGGGCTCTTCCCACGTAAATTGAATCAATATTGTAGTGCCCCGGCTCACTTCAAGCTCTTAATTTATTTCTGTTAAACAATGTGCGCATGCGTTCCTTTGGTTTCAGTGGCAATCACTTCAAAAAATAAAGTGCTGTTAAAATTAGCCCAATCTTTTTATCGAGTCTGCTTGAAGCACGCTGGCGAGTTGCGAAGTGACGAACCGATTGCATGCATGGATAGCAAGAAGATGCGGATTGTTTATTGTTCGTGGTGGCTGTTGTTCTGATGGAACAAAAGAAATGTCGGTGGGACGAGGTTTTATTGATTGATTGCAGGGTTTAACGCGCCGACGCAACGCAGGCCATGAGGCGCGCCGTATTGGAGGGCTCCGGATTAATTCTGATCACCTGGGGTTCTTTAACGTGCGCCGAAATCTCGTACACACGGGCGTTTTCGCTTTTCGCTTCCATCAGAAAAGCGGCCGCCGCGGCCGGAATCGAACCCGCGACATCGTGCTCAGCAGCGCAATGCCTTAGCCACTTAGCCACCGAGGCGGGTGGGACGAGGTTGTATAAAACAAATTAGCGCCAATCCACCCTGTGAATGCGGTAAGAAAGCAAAGCTGTATATGGCACCCACAACGATTACCAATGCGACGTCACTTAACTTCACTCCCGTTGCTCTACAAATAGTGAAACCAGAGAGAAGTGAAATCCACTTAATCACACCGTTTATTAATTTAAAGAGATATTTGGTAAGGTTAAATCAATGCATGCTGCATGAAAGGTGGTTGGTTGAGTTGCATTGGCGTAGCACCTGAGTGTAAACTCCCTTTTTTATAAAATTAAAGGAAGCTCAAACCCGGCGTTAAACGATCTCACTTCTCAGTCTCTGCCGCCGCGGAGGGAGGCGACGAGATCGGCTGCAGAGACGAAGGAGGAGGAGGATGAATAGGAGGTGGAGAAGGAAATACTTCTATTAAGATTTCGAAACGGACCAGAGTGCGGCCCTGGGGAGTGGTTCCTTCTTCACTGGAACCCATATGTAGTCCGCGCTGCCTGTGCTCTGTCCGCCAGCTTAAACTGAGTAGGCAGAGAGAGGCTGGACAGCATCATCTCCCTCTGTTCTTGTTGGTTAGTAGACGGAAAGAGAGGAGGGTGCTCAGGGCTAAAGTCGCACACCCTGATAATGTGACGGAGTGTTCCTACTTCGGAGCAAAATTTACATTCGGCGTTGTAGCGATTCGGGCGCATTAAGTGAAGACGCGTCGGGTGTGGGAAGGAGCCGGATTGTATGAGCCGCAGTGTAGTTTATTGTTCTCCGGAAAGGTCAGGGTAAGGCGAAGGTAGGGTCTGTGTCTGAAGGCGACAATGCTGCGTTATGTCCGTGAACGAGACAAACTGGTGACTGTCCTCGTGCAGCTCCATAGCCCGGGGGTAAAAGTGCAGGCTTGGTGGGCGTATTCTTTGCCCTCCATGGAAGCGTGAGCGGACATCCAGATGAGCAGAGTGGAACCATTTGGGGAGTGGTTCTTTAGCCCACGCAGTGCAGTTCAGGACACCAAACGCGAGTGGAAATTCCGGTAGGCTTGTTGGGAATCGGTGACTTCCTGCTGAACCCCTGGCGATGGTTGCCGCTTGTGTTGCCGCTTGTGAGGTTGCCGCTTGTGAGGTTGCCGCTTGTGAGAGCCAAGGCGATGGTTGCCGCTTGTGTTGCCGTCATGTGTTGGGTCTTGAGTGAGGCACACACCAGGAGGTTGCTTCCGGAGGTAGCCACGATGATGGTGTACTGTTACCCTCGATGTTGGGAGGCGTCTGTGTAGATAACTGCGTGATGCCCACCGAGAGTGGTGTTGAGCGCTTGAGGCCGTGCTTATCGGCCACCCTCGTCATGTGAGCGATTCATATTTCTAAGCAACGGGACCATTTTAGTTCTTGTTGCTAGTAGTCAGGGAGTACATCAAGCGGAGTGACATTCTGTGCTGCCCAGCCAATCTGGCGAAGGATGCGGCGACCTGCCGCAGTTCTGCTCATTCGGAGCTTCGGTTAGGAATATGGCCCTCTATCAGCTCTTCCACTGCCTTGTGGAGCTCCATGCTAAGCAGCCGCTCTGTGGACGGACTCATGGGGAGACCAATGGCCTGCTCATCATCATCATCATCACCACCACCAGCCTATCTACGACCACTGCAGGGCAACGGCCTCTGCCATTAGTCTCCAATTATCCCGGTCCTGTGCTAACTGCGACCAATTTATCCCCGCAAACGTCTTGATCGCATCTGCCCATCTAACTTTCTGCTGCCCCCTTCCACGCTTGCCTTCTCTAGGGATCCACTCTGTTACCCTTAATGACCAACGGTTATATTGCCTTCGCATTACATGCCCTACCCATATCCATTTCTTCATCTTTATTTCTACTAATATGTCCTTAACACGCGTTTGTTCCCTGACCCGCTCTGCTGTCTTCTTGTCCCTTAATGTTACATCTAGCATCTTTCGTTCCATTGTTCGCTGAGTCGTTCTCAATTTAAGTTGAACCCTCTTAGTGAGCCTCTAAGTTTCTTCCTCGTAGGTGCGTACCGGTAAGATGCAGCTGTCATACAATTTCTTCTTCAGGCACAATGGTAGGCTGCCCTTCATTACCTCAGAATGCCTGCCGAATGCACTCCACCCCATTCTTATCCGGTGTCACAACTTGGCCTAAGTAGATATATTCGCTTGGCTTCGCTAGCAGGCGTGGCCTGCTCAACCGCCTTTCTGCTCATTATATAAAGCGTGCTTGTATGTCCTCCTTGCCGAGAAGAAGACAGGTGGTTGAGGTAAGTGATTCTCGAGAGGTCAAAACCTTGAATTAATCGAAAGGTATCGGATTCCTTGAGGCCTCGCTTCCTGGTGGCAATTCGGCTGATCGTGTGCATGATATGATTGATGCTGTGTTTGAGGCACTGCAATGATAAGTCGCTGTTGGTGTTGGTCTGGAGACGTAGGCCCAGGATCTTGATTCTGGGGCACGGAGTGATGGCGTGGCCATCAAGGAGAATTTTAATTTGTTCTTTAATGTGTTGTTTGCGGTGAGGACGAAAGACAAAGACCTGTGATTTTTTACGTGAACTCTGGAGGCCACAGGCTTTAGCACATTGGCGTACTAGAAGTGAGATGCCATGCGTTGGTGTGAGCTTCCTTTAATTTTTGTAACTCCTAGCACACGCGCAAGACGTGACAAGGCCGCTAGACCTGCCATGGGCGGAGCCCAGAGCGGCGAGAGAGGTCTCATGACGCTATCACGTGGCGTTCAGCGAGAATGCAGGGGGTAAACCCGTAGATGTGCTTGGTGAGTGCGCCACCTGTATTCCCCGCCTCCGCGTGGGCTCGTAGCTACATCGGTAAGACAACGGGCTCTCGCTTTCTTACTCTGTTAGTTCCAGGTTCGATTCCTGGCGGTGCAAGTGTATTCTTTTATTTGTTCGTTGGAGTTTTCTGTTGACATCAACGGTCGCGAAAGAACCCTTAGAGGGTAGAGCTAAAAAGCTTTGCTTTAAATTTATAAATCTTCAGATGGCTCAATGTAACACATCGGGTTATGCATAGCTCGCTGTGTGCATAGGAAGTTGATTTTTAAGTGAGTGAGACGGTTATTGAGTAAATTAATACTGTCAAGACCGGTGTTAAGCGCAGAGCACTGCATAGTCTCGCCTTGTCCTCTTAAGCATCAACCGCACGTCGCCTTTTTTCACGCGATTCGTTCGCGTCGGCGTTGCGAGTGCGATTTTTTGACGCCCGCGTCGACGATTCAGCGCGCGCGGCAGCTTCTGCCCCGTTCAGTAAAGGACGCACGTCGCGCGCGTAATTGGGAGTAGCCTGGCCACTTGCGCCAATGGGGAAGCGCGCGCCTCAGGGCGGGTTTTGAAGCGCTCGAGACAGCCGGCTGGCTCCTCCAGAGATGTTTAGGCTTACCACCCCGCCAAATGTTGCATGTGCGCTTTCACTAGCGGCGCGGATGATGTTTTATAGTACCGTTTGCGACCACATTATACGCTCCTTCAGCACACAAGCAACTTCGTGTGTGCCTTGAGCGGCATTTTAGAGAGCGCGTAGAAGCGGTCGCTCGAGCTCCCCACAACACTTCGCGGCCGAAGCCACCGCCATGTTGCTACCGCCGGCCGCGCCGCGCGCAGCGTGCGGGTGGTTCCGCAGCAGCGCCAGCTCAGGCGGCATGTGGCATTCGCGGCACGTTTTCGCGAGCCGAAAACGCTCCATGCGGTTCACGCTTTAGCTCGCTAACGTTCGATACGACTCCCGGATTCAGGCGGCATGGCGAGATAACGGACCCAAGTAGAGACTTCTGTACCGGGGTCAGGGAGTCACGTTGAGGCTTCGAAAACCATGCGGTTTAAATAGTCATAACCGTCCAAACCTCGTGAACCGCTGGCGCTTGTCATAAATATTTTCGTTGTTTAGCCCAATGAAAACTTCAGGTACATTTCATGCAAAATCTGTGTATATAACCGGCAGCCTCCGTGTTCATTTGGTTAGGAACTCTCTGTGGGTTGGTTTTTACGATAGTAAGCTGAAAAAGCGGCCGCTCAAGAAAAAAATGGCGCGTTCTATATGACGCAGAAAGGCTCCAGCCTTGCAAGAAATGAATGGCGCGTTCGAAATGCCGCAGAAAGGCTCGAGCCGGAGAATAATAAAAAAATACGCATTAGAAATTACGTAAAACAGCTCCAGCATGTAAAATAAAGAAAGCGGAAAAAGAACAGAACTCCCGCTGGCGCAGTTTCAGGCAGGGGGCGCGCGAGCACTGCGAAGTCGGGAAAGTTGAAATGCAGCAGTGAGCGGCTAACGGCGTCAGCCCATTACTGCGAATCACCGCTGTGCACTTCCGACAGGTTTCACATTGAGTGGAACGGCTTTAATTTTTTGTTTCAAACATGGTCGGATTCGGCGTTGTGCTGTTCTATTTCCGTCTATGCACGGTGTATTTCGCCGTTGGGCGGGCTGCAGTTTTGTTGCGGGTCATTCTGTCATTACCGGCTATTTCGTTTCTGGTTGACTTTAGTGAAGCGTTGTATTTGGCCCGATATTCATAACCCGGTCGAAGTCCTCCTCAGTCGCTTCTGAGATCGGAGTGAAAGCACTGCCTTTCCCTGCGCAGTTGACGATGATTGTGGCGGGAACAGAGCCGTTAACCTCTTGGATGAACTCAAAGAGGTGCTCCACAGAAGCTGACTTCGTCACGTCCAACTGCACTGCCCTGTGATCAGCCCCACCTGCAGAGACACGTGTAGAAGCAAGGCAAGACAAGATGAGCAGTAACCTTACAAAATACAAAATTCAAAATACAAAATACAAAATACAAGTTTGTTTTATTCGAAAGATTTGGTGTTTTATAGTGCCCCTAGCGCTCGTCCGGCAGCAAACGGGGCCGTATTCACTGAGAATATAGGTTAAAATTTTGATTCTCCCGCCAAATCGTGTGTTTTCGTGACGTCTGCCATGAAGCCACAAGGGCGGGTATTCAAACGATCTTCCAGTGCTTCATTAGGCACTGCAGCCTTGCTTATCGTCGGTCCTCCCAGAATGGCGCTACCATACTAAGCCGCCGACCGTTGTCCACCGTTTCTCTGTTTTTGACCGCGGTTAAACTTCGCTTGCTTTTACTAGGGTAGAAAGTAATCGTTTCGTGAAACAAGGGTTATGCTCGACAAACAGGGTCACGTAAGACGATGCCACTTACGCCAATCGGCCAGTGTCGTGTAGGACAACTCCAAAGCGGTGGACTGCTGTGCAACTAAAAGAAACATAGCCCACCCAGTACCAACACAAGTGCGCATCGGTACTGCCATGTTTATGTGTATTTCCGTAATTTTCATTGTTTAGCGCACCATTCTTACTGCTGTAAAACGAATATGCATTAGAATTAAGCGCAAATAGCTCGTTCGGGAAGCTTATAAGCCCTGCCTAATTTGCATTTGCTTTTGCCGGCCTCAACCAATCGCACAGCTAGGCATATGACGTCACAGGTTCTGTTGCGAGAAATGAGCTAGTGGGTCGCATGGCCATTCCCTTTTTTCATAATCATATAGTTTATTTGAGCGAAGTGTGCGTTAAAAGTGGTGTCAGTACGATTTTAATGAGACAGTCTTTCGAATAAACCAAACGTGTTTTGTCTGCATGGCTCCTTTAAAGGGATCAAGCCTATAGCAGTTGCTCCAACTTCTGCTCTCAGTAAGACCGTTTCATTGACAATATAATTGTACGTTTACTTCGAGAACATCAAATCGGACACGCTTTGTTAAGACTACTGAATGAAAGGAGAAATAGTAAGCCAGAGACGGAACAAAGGTGCTTCACGCAATTCGGCCGGCCGAAGCATCAACTGGCGTTGTTGTTTAGAATTCTAGGACATCTGCAACGACATTTTGAATGTGGCGTAAGCAGAAATTTATTAAAAAGTATTGTTATGCCTAAAGTGCGCCTAAAGTGAGAGATCTTTGGAACAAAACCTAACGCTTTAAAGAGTACACAATGGCATGATTCCTAAAGCGCGCTGGTATTCTTTGGCGGTTTAATATGGCTAAACAGAAAAATAGCCTTGAATCGGTACACATCGAAGCATATAGGTTCAAATATTCTCGATACCGACTTCTTCAATATGCTCCGTCACCTCAGAAACATGCTGCCTCTCACCACAGCGGGAAAGTTTATCGTATTTTCCCTGAATTTTTATTCGACAAGCTCAACTCGCAACCCCAGTGTGCCTAACAGTTTTATGCGCTGATAAGTAGCAGTTGTAACCTTCACATTCATCAGCTCATATATACTTATAAAAAGAAGCTCCCGGCTGACTGACGGAGTGATTCTTTAAAGCCCAGTCAAAACTGCTGGACCCAGAGACTTTGCACTTCGGGAGTACAGGTGTGTCACGGCAAAGCGCTCGATCAGGCGTGATTTATAGGAATTACGGTCCTAACATAGGAAAGGAGGGTTATCGTTTTTTTTTCAAATCGTGATTATCTCGTTTGCCCGTTCAGATAGTGAAATGTTTTTTGCTTGTATATGTAGCCCGTAAGAATCTTTCAAAATAAGCACTACGGCTTTGCCCTAACCAACCGCAATTGTTCGAATGCGCATTTCAGATCAAATTTGGTGTTTCCAAAGATTCCCCAGATATGTTTCCCCAAATATATTCTCCAAATATGTTTCATGGTTATTTCTGATTAATGTTACTCATGTAGTCGCACAAAATCTATTTTCACTCCCGGCCACGCCGCTATAAAGGAGAAAATATTTTTTTTTAAATTATACAGCCCCCCCCCCCCCCCCCCGATCCGAAAACGACTCTGGGGCGATGTCAACGCGCAGCTACATTGGAGGTTCAGATTTAAGGAGTACATTCCAATTATGCTATAGAACCTCAATATTGGTGAATATATTTTTAAAACACTCCTGAGAGAGGAAAAAGCTAAAAAATATTGTTCCAACTTTCTCTTTTATTCGCAGGACCGTTCAGATATCGAACAGGTTTTTGTCGATATAGGTAACACATACAAAAATCTAAAAGATGCCATGCAAGTTTTTTTTATAACAGCCACAATACAGACAATCAGGTGTTTGGAAAAAATTACGTTTTTATGGATTTCCAAATAACTATTCAGCCCGGGTATATATCAGATTGGTTTTTACTTAAACATGCTACCCATAAAATCTCCAAAAATAGGTTACAGAATTTTTCCCTGAGACAATGGGCCGAGTGGTATCTCCAAAATTACACCCCTAAAGAAGTGGAATTCAGTTACATTTTCGCGCTTTAGAAAATCGCGAGCCATCGGTTCGGACTTTGTCCAGCACGGCTCCCATAGGAGCACTTATGAAATTGTCACGGATAATTGTCCACCACACTAACTTCGATTACACTTCCTGTGCGGAAGTAGTCGTTTGAGAAGCCCACACTTTTAACTTCAGAACGCGAATAAGCACTCTTCGAAGGCAGTCTTTAGAATCAGCGATCCGCAAATAGAATGGAGGACAACAAATGTTTACACTGTTAGCTCGAACAAACGGCCATAAATGCAGCGAGAACGCAGAAGAATCGCCTTGAGCATAGATATTGGCAAACCTCTGGCTGTTTAAGTACAGGCGTTAATCGAATATCCTGAGTGATTTGCGCACGCCTCACGTCTTTTTCACTGAACGCTGACATTATTCACATTCACGGCACGAAATAACCGAGTTTGTGTTGGTTCAAAATTACGTTTATTGACTTGTTTTCAGTCGTCATGGACTATATGGTCATGTAGACCTACCTGGAAGTGTCTTGAGAACCGCTTGTGCCGAATCCAGCTTTATGTCGGCCACTATGACCCTGGCCCCTCTCTCGGCCAAGACTTGACAAATGGCTCCTCCGATGCCGCCTCCCCCGCCGGTAACAACGGCAAGACGCCCTGACAGCGAGGGCTTTTTCTCCGACGACATTTGGAAACAGCCTTGGTGGATGCGGAGCACAGGATTCCTTCGGTGGGGTGCCTGGTTTGGTTTCCTCACGGCCTGCACGAGCGCACTTCTATTGCTTTCGGTCTTTGCATATTTGCGATAAGCGCCGCCTTTATCCAGTTCTATTCAATTATCTCCGGAATACCCCATTTAGATACCGGCCATCAGCAAGTTTTTATCTTTATTTTAAGCGTGGATATGTCTGGAGGTCGAATACCTCTCCCAAAGATCGGCAGCCACGCCTATGGAGTGCCTGAAGGCCGATAGTGTGAATGCATAATCGTTGGAAGGTTTGCAGCAAATGTACTCAACTGAGGTTGCTAAATCCTAGTCTGGTGAGGAAATGTCGTTTGTTTCCCAGGGAAGCTCACCTAGCATGGTTGAACCTATCTAGTACAGCTTATATCCGGCGGCGTTATATACCGGACCAGGCAGCACTTCGAACCTGGTACCAACGCTTAGCCAAAAAGGACGAAAAAAGGAACTAACTGCAGCCGTTAGTCCTCGGGAGGCACCGTTGCTCCTCAAGAGGAGTAACTGTGGGAGCGTGCATGCCGTGTGCATAATTCGCGGAGTAAATGTTCGTCCCCGCCAATCTAGAGAGCAACGGGAGGACAAGAAACGCCGAGCAGTTACTCCCCCCTGTAATGGCATCTCTGGTCTGTGATCTGCCGCATATGTGTGTTCAGTTTCATAACTTGCAAACAAACGCAGCTGCCAACACAGAATAATTTATATAGTGCCATAGGAAGAAATTTATTTTTGAAAATAACAAAAAAGCGACTTGTCTAAGTGAAGAGGCAGCTCGTGGCACGGAGCGGCGATGCGCGATAGACCAACGGCTCTTGTTCACGTTACTACGAAGTGTCACTCACCCAGATCTCGCGAACGATGATACAGGCAACTGAAATACTCCATGCACATGACACGGTGAGGCAGGAGTTTGCAAACAATCGCTAACCTTACTCACTAAGTGTAGTGAATACACATGTTTATACCCGCCGGAAAATGTCAACAACAACGACAACAACGGCAAATCGTAAGCGCTCACTACAGGTCAACGCTTTGCTCTTAGCTTTCATTAGCGGGACATAAATGGCTTTCGTACAAAAGCAATAACAATACCTCAACAGCCGTAAGATGCGGTTCCATTTTCCATTCCTACACTCTTCCTGGTTATACGACCTGCTGGTTATAACTAATTCCTGGTTATACGACCCGCATGCAGGCGGGCCGCCGCGTCATTTTAAAGCCGCTTATAAAGCGGCGGTTCAGGCGGCCTTGCGCGCAAGCGGCCCAGCGAACACGCGGCCCGGCGTTTAAGCGGCCGTATTGAAGGCCGCCTAACCAGCGGGCCACCTAAACACCCGGCCGTGTGTTCGGCAGGCCACTGGCCGTAATTTTTCTACGCGGCCCGTTATGCTAATCTATTCCCGCTTACGAAGCGGCCCCCAAATCATACGGCCCCTATAATAAGCGGCCTTGTTGCTTTTCACAAAACAAATAAAAAAACAGGCACTCGGCCAGAATTGAGTTTATCCGTTTTTTTTTCGCTCGCATTGCCAGGCCAACATCAGCATACCGTGACGAATGCTCGAACACTTGTTACATCTTACGAGACACACAAAGTGCACATAGGCGCATACACGCAACCCTGCGGAGAATCGAACCTGGGTCTACTAGAAGACATGAAGATGCGGGTATCATAACCACTGCACCACTACCCACGGGTTGCTGGGGGAGTGCAAACATGGGCTTATAAGTACTCTGCATGCTGTTAGGCGTCAAGCAGGAGTCTTTTAAATAACACATTCGACGGCGAGTGACTTTCTTTAGACCACCGTTTCTTAATCACTCTACCAAAGAGGCATAATACTACGGTTTGGGGGGCTTTAAGTACATTGGTACGAGCGGAAACCTTTTTTCATGCTGTGTGCCCGTTTCAACAGTATGATGCGCCGTGCGGTGATTTATTCCATCGATGCAAACGGAATTGATAACAGTTCTTCTGCCTTGTTACCAAAAGTATACTTGGACATTGGCGGAAAGTGCCCCCTATGACAATGCATGCAAATAACTAGCACGTAAGGCACACTGTCGTGCTGAACATAAGAGCTGCCTGGTCACGAGTGGCAAGTATACCAAGCATGAAATGGTTCACTGAATTTTTTCTGCTCGTCGTAGCTCTTCTGATGGTGCGGTTACATGCCTTCACCTTTATTTTTGTAATAGGGGCGGTAGTAAATTACGTCTCTGGTGATGTAATGAACCAATAATAAATTACTCTCTATATAACATTGTGTCGCGATGCCAGCAGAATCGCTGCGTCGCCTCCAGAATTGGTGATCGCGAGCACACAAAGAATATCTTAGCGTTTTCTCAGGCAGACCGGATAGGAGCTCGGCCGTGTAACTTGTAACACCCTGCATTTCCAGAAAAATTCAGTTTTAGCGGAAGTTCCACCTTTAATCGTTATAATATCGTAAATAAAGATCATTGGTCGAACCACATTTTGAGAAACCAAAACTTAAGAAAAACATAAAAAAATTATGGAAACTGGCGAACAGTATAACGCCCTGCATTTCCATAATGATGCAGATTTTGCGGAAATTCCACTTGTAATCGTTATCATAGCGTAGATCGAGATAATTGGCCGTACATAATTTTGAAAAACTAAAAACAAAGAAAAATATAAAAAATACGGAAAATGGTGAGCCGTGTAACGCCTTCATTTATCGAAAATGCAGATTGGGCGCAAGTAACACCTGTGATCGTTATAATAGGGTAAATGGAGATAATTGGACGGACAGAAATTTGGCTCTAAAAGACTCACACTCAAGAGAAGCGGCATAAGAATGCTGGGCATTAGTAGACTTTCTCGTAAATTCTCCAATTTTTATTAAGTGGCCTCATTTCGCTCGCGCTTCCGTTATTAACGAGTTATATTACTGCGCGCAGAAGCGCAAGGTCGCGGTTCAGCATTTTCAACATTTTCAAGGCAGTTCACCTAAACCATACTACTTGGTTATGAACGCACACTTGTGCATCTGAAGTTTAGACCGTATAAAACAATGCCACCAATAAATGGGTTACAAGGCTGCAATTGCACTAACACATTTGTGATTTGTGCACTTCTGGAACATCTTGATGACCTCAGTTGTCATGCAATGAGGTTTTACCTTTATAATCTCAGTGTTTTGCTACCTGATCTATCAGGCCTCAATGCACATACCATGAATTAAAAAAAACTCCCTATATTTATAATGCCATGTTGCAAGCAAAGCTTTAAAGCAAGTATCTGTATACCTTAAACCTATCCGGATCTTGGAGTGATAGTCTACTCATACAAGCTTGGGACATGAAAAGACAGCTGAGTTGGGTATGTAAATTTTAAGTATTTTGTCATTCTCGAATTCATGAGCATACACAAGTGTGAGATGAAAATTACATGAATGACACCACGTCGAAGGAACGATGTTTTCTTTTTATTTGATATCAAAAATACAAATATGAACACGAAATATTTATACTGAAATAACAAATACAAATATTAGCAGATTGCCCTTATGGAACACACAAATGGAAATATTCTTTTGTGGAAGAGCAAATAAGGACCTGTCAAGATAAAATTATTGCTTTCATTTATGGAATTTTCAGCAGCTTGCTGAACAGGGAGGAAACTCATCTTTTTTGCAGGCTACTGACTGTATAACCCCCAACGTTTGGCCTAAAGTTGACGGGTATCTCATGTCCTTAATGTAATATATTACCAAACAAAGAAAAAGTACTTTCTCCGGGCTTCAATTATGGTCCAGGTACACCACTTCCGATGATGTAGAAGGCCTTTGTAGAATCTTTGTAGAATCTTTGGCCCGGGAGCTGCTGCTTCTGGAATTTCGTGGCACTGGAATGGAAACAGCGTTGTAAACATTTCAAAAGCCTTGAGTTACGGGTAGCATTGTGTTGTGTTGGCACTGCGTGAAGAAAAGAAACGGCAGTTGAAAAGGGACCAGGTACAAAATTGTGGCGTTATTTATCGGCGGTAAAACAGTATAGCCTGAAGGGGCGCAGCAGAAGTATCACGAACGCCTTAGCAGATATGTTAAAATATCATAAATCAGGCAGGTGCACCGCTGTAGTTTAGGCAATTGTTTCTCTCTTACTGCTTTAGATTCAAACGCTCTCGGAAAGGACGTTTTCTTTATATACATAGGAAGGCCGAGCGCTTTTTCAGTGCAAAGGCGTGCGAGAAAACTTTGCCATAATTCTATTTGACGTCGGCGCGTCAATTGGACGTCGTAAAAAAACTGTGTTCGCTGTTACACGCGGAGGGTAATGTGCCCTAGTTTCTTTTTATGAAACAATTTCCACCAATTGTATGGCGCAAAATATTTTATGAAAGATCGAATAAAACTGCTAGCAATATCTTTTGCTAAAACATAGGTAAACTGCGCGCACCGAGCAACAGCCAGTGCATCTGTAACAACCATAGCCTCCTGTATAACGCCTTTATAGATGGCTGTGTAACAAGATTAGAAGCCACCGCTTTGAGCAACCTCCACGCCGGCGCTGCGCCGCGTTTGCGCTGCCAATGCTATCATGTTTCTTCAAACCGCGAGTTGACACTCCAGACAGACGGCAGCCGTGCCGAACACAATATGGGGGCTGATGTTAGTAATGCATGTTGCTTCATGTGAAAACTTTACCACTTCAACGCACCGTAAGGAAGTTTCCAAATCGCCACAGGATCCAGACTACTCAACGTGCAAGAAAATTCATTAGCCGAAATGACGACGCGAAAACCTAGTTACGAAAAAACGTTACCTAACTTTTTGCTACGCCTACCGAAAATGACAAGCAGTGGCCATAGAATATTGAAAAATACAAAATTCAAACTGGGTTTTATGTGGCTTGACCTTGACAATGGGACGCGTGTAAAAATGCACATTCTTTATAACACCACGGTATACTCATTACGGCAAAGGAAGTACCTCACATGTGAAAGCGTTTTCGTTTTTCTCCTGGATCCCAAAACGGCCGCCGCACTGGGAAACCGAATCCTATAAAGCACGTCAAATTTACCGTACGATCCCAGGCATCGGAGAACGGTTTTGGCGCGGGCTTCTTACAACGCCGCAAAAGGCATAATTTCGTGGCCCTTGCTATATTGTCTGGAAACACAAATTCTTGCAGTCTGCGCTCCCCAACCCCTTGAAAAAAAAAGAAATCCAGGGACTTACCTATCCGCTCGTGTTCAACCGGGCTATGCCCGTAATACACACACCAGCCGGCTTGACATGGGGCCGCTGCTTGGCTTGCGTTCCTGGTGGCCCTAATAAACCCATCGCATTCGCAGTTCATTCCACTGTTACACCAACCTCGAAGCACACGTTTGATGTCAGCGGAAGCGAACGTGGTCAAGAAAGTGTGTGAAAGCTCGGAACTGAGTATGAACTATACAGAGCAAGAGTCAAAGCGCGGGACCCCAACTTGCTCCGCACTGAAATTACTCCATACTGCGCACGCGCGCTAAAGACAAATCACCGGGCCACAACTCGCCACGCGCGAGCTTTTTTCCACTCCTACTGCGCATGTGCGCGCAAGATTTTTTAAAAATATTTTTCGGCTTTCGCCGCGTCGTCGGGCGCGCGTCGTCGTCCGCCGCAAAGGATGGTCGCGGGCCATTGTGTGCGGGGGAATACGCGCATGCGCCGCAAGACACACATATCGCTCGGAGCTTCACGTTTGCCCCCCTCTTTTTATTTATTTCCTGGCGTCAGGCTGTCCGCTAGTTTATAGCCGTGACACGGGTCGTTGGCGCAGCATATAAGCGTGCTGTAACCACCTGAGGTTTTGTCACGGAAACGAAGTCTGTCAGGGCCTCTTATATCACGGTATTGAGGCTGCCCACCGCATATAAATAGGACGCCATCCGGGACGCGACTAAGAGTGTATCTACCAACTCTAGTTGAAGAAGCCAGCAGCGCCGCAATTTATCTCGTCTACGCCTGAATATCAGCTATGTCCTCTTATTATTTCTCTCGTAGAGACAACCATGAACTCGCATACATGAGACGAAAGAAATCTGGGGTATGTTGTGAACATTAGGAACTGGTTCGTTTTTGCCGATGCGGGTGCGTCGTTAGAAATTCAGCCTTCTGCCGCGACGAGGGCGCTTGGTTTTATTTTCTTTTACGAGGAAAAACGATGCTTGTGTGTGTATAATTGCAGTCGAAGCTCAGCAATAAGTTCTAGAGTTAGCAGCACGTAATTTCCAAGCAGTTGCATCGCTAGGAATTTCGACGCCAGCAATAAACGGAACGGCGGCAGGTTCATAGTACCCAACGTTTTGCACTCGACTACCGATTTTCTGCCCGTTTCTCAATCTGCTATTTCTGAGAAACTGTGGCATTTGTACATAGTGTGTGTAGTTCGCTTGCCCAACCGCCTGACTGGTTCCCTTTTTTGAATGCTTGTGTGTGTTTGCCTGAATTTTGATGTATATGAGGTTCTCATAACTTCAGTGTATTCTTTTGTTTGCTTGACTATGCATTCCTCGTGATGCCATGTCTGAGCGTATACTCCCCCCCCCCCCCAAGAAAAAAAAAGCCTCGTGGTCTTGTCGATAGCGTGTCGGGTTGGTGTTGCGGGGGATAGATGTTCGATCCCCCGCCAGAAAGTTTATTTTTTCGCCGCTCCTAGCTCGTCTCCGTGGGGGTTACGACACGGAGCAACCGTTCGTCTGTTGAGGACGAACGGTTTGGGGAGTAACCTTTCGTCTCCTCACATTTACTCCCGTAGGGGACTAAGGGTTGTGGCAACGCAGGTAGTCCCCCAAAGGTCCCTTTTGGCTAAGAGCGTGCGTAGCGTGGAAGGTCCATAGAGCGCGCCAGGAGAGCGGCAACGCTTCCCACGCGCTTTACTCTTCCCCGAAGCGCTTTCCCACAAAATACTTCGTACGCGTATATTTATTCGCATTGTTATGCGCATTGTCACCCATTTTCACTTTGACGCGCATTAGATACAGCGAGAGTCTTGTAGAGGGGTACCTGCAGAGGTCGCCCCACCGTCATATAGCCGCGGTGTGATCGGGAATATTGAAAGTTATCGACCTTGAATAGGTGGAGGACAACCTGAGGGTGCATCAGTGGGGAATTTCTCAGCCATCTTAAATTTGCAGATGACATTGTATTGTAAAGTAAGAGCAGGCAGGATTTGTAGCGCATGCTTTTCGAATTGTGCTCGGCAAGTATGATTGCCGGCTTAAAATTAAACGCGAAAAAATCCCAGGTAATGTCCAATCCACACACCAAGGTACATCTCTTCAAGGTTGGTAATCAAGACTTGGAAAAAGTGACCGAATACGTATATCTTGGGCAAGTCATAGCTGCTGACCCAAACCATGAATGGGAAATGGGAAATTACCCGCCGAATAAACATAGGTTGGGCTGCGTTTGGTAAGAACTCCGACATCCTGACTGGTAAGCTTCCTCTGTCACTCAGCAAGCTTGTATTTAATCAATCCGTTCTTCCAGTAATGACCTATGGGGCAAAAACGTGGGGTCTCACCAAATGGCTCTAAAAGAAACTTAGATCGGCACAACGGGCCATAGAAGGCCGAATGCTAGGGGTCACGTTGAGGTACAGGAAAACAGCAGCATGGATTAGAGAACAGACTAAGGTGTATTACATTCTAGCTCAAATTAACCGAAGGAAATGGCCATGGGCTGGTCACGTGATTCGAATGAGGAACAACAGGTGGACCATCCGTTTGCCACAGTGGATTCCGAAAGACCGCAAACGAAATAGGGGTCGGTATAGAACTCGTTGGCGAGATGAGCTCCGAAAATTTGGGGGAAAACACGGACTCAGCTGGCACTCAATAGGCGTGGCTGGAAATCTTTGGGAGAGGCTGTCGTGCTTCAGTGGACACAAACAGGCTTATGATGGTGATGATGAAGATAAATCAGCCACTCATTCCTCCTCTACGCTTGTGGCCGTTCCCATAGCCCTCTCTGAGATGGCCCGGGACGGCAAGTACGGGTGATTGTCCTGCTGAGATTAGATATTACATTTGAATGCCCAAGCAGCCGAACGCCAACACTACAACTGCATAAAAATGCCTACTTGGGGAGAATGATTGTCCTGCTGAGATTAGATATTACATTTGAATGCCCCAGCAGCCGAACGCCAACACAGCAACTGTATAAAAATGCCTACTTGGGGAGAATAGGGAATCCATTCGCTATATTACCGTGTCGATCGAGGTCAGCACGACGCGGTTTTTGTTGCAATTAAAGTTTATTTGAGGGCCCCGTTGCTTGCATGAACTGGAAGAAACGCACAAACGTCTACGCAGGTGTGGAAAGTCGGCATTTGCTGGTGGGCTACTAGTGGCCCACTAATTGCTGGTAAGCCAGAGAACTATTAGCCACAAAACCCACCAGTAAGATTTCTGTGCGATTCCGGGGACATTCAGTAAAAGGCATGGTGAGGTCGCCTTCCGGGACCACATCAGAACAACCAGTTGAGAAGGGGCAAAAAAAACATAGAAAAGAAACAAAGAGAAATGAAATAGCATCTAGGAAAAAATCAGAGCCAGTTTGGACAACCTTGGAAGCCTGATGTCACAGTATAGCTTTGTTCGTCTCACTAAGCTAAACTCGACTAGCGACATAGAAGTCACCCGGAACCATATACCCTGTCTATATATATGGCGCTCGTCTTCGTCAAGCGCTCCCTCACCGTTGAAGATGTGCACTACTTCTTCATCTTGCTGTTCTTCTGGAAGATCGCATTCTCTCCTGGCAGCGCGGCGCGCTTCATGATAAGCCACCTCTTCTTCGGGCGTCCGGATCTTCTTTGGTCGCCCAAAGTAATAAGAGAGAGTTGTGCCGCCGCCACCGCCCCCGTGGTGGCCGCGAGTTTTATGGGCGCAGGGGGTCCCCACGTAACGCAAGCGCACGCTCAAGCCTGGACTACGCCGGCCGCTCGTCATGACATGCACCCTCATGTGCGCTCGGTATTTTTTTCGTAGTTTTTATGTTTATGGATGGTGCAATCAAGAGCGCAAGCACATAAAAAGAAAAGTGCAGTGGGGGCAGGGTTGAGGAGGGAAATGATAAACCTACTATCGACAAAGCTGCCCCGCTGCCCCGCTGCAATGCCGCTGCCCAGCGGCATTAATTTACTTTATATAAATTGATAAATATTTAAACGAAAAAGGAAAGAGGAAAGCACATGCAGCGGAACACACAAGAAGAGAAAGAACAAAAATACATATAAATAAACGAAATGAGAAATATTTACTCGATAGGTTTAATTTAACACTTCCATTAAAGTTAAGAACAAGAGTACTTAATCTCCGAGTTCAGGTGAAACAAAAATAAAAAAACCCTTTTAGAGGAGTGAGCCAGATAAAGCAAACTAAAAATAACTTATACTATCCATTTCAGTTAATGTTCACTTGAGGGACAACCGGTGGCAAGGAATCAGACAGACAGGCAGGCAGACAGATCTAAACTTAAGCGTTTATTTAGCCCAAGAAAGAGCATCGTCCTTATTATGACATGCTATTAGGTGGTAAACACATCCCGCTCACACAAAAGCAAAATTGGAGGAAGCTCACACTAACGCGTAACACTTCAAGTTAGCGAAGGTGTACGCAACCTTAATGACCATCAGCCCGGTTTAAGTCCATGATGGCAGCCGATTTGCTTGTTCGTTGCTGCAACGACCTTCGCTTCATCTTTGTTGGTATAAGTGTGAGCTTCCTACATTTTTGCAAGTTATAATCATTGGTAATTAAACGCTCTGTGTGCCTTAGCACGTTTCCCCACTTACGGTTAAACCATGCGTCGGCTCCCCTTGCGGACGGACGTCCCCAATGCTTACGAGCGGTATAGCCTGGACGTTGCCGGTACCGCTCATCCGCCTTCGACCGGTTGCGTTGGACGGATTCAGTGTTTTGGGCCCACCCACTTGGCAGCATTCTGTGTGTCCCAGTGGTTTGTGTTGGCTCTCTGTAGCTCTCTGTGCTCGTTTCCGTTCTCGATACCCAGCGCGACGAGACTCGAGGCGAGCGGCCTTCTCATCGGGCGTGCGGACGACCCGTGGGCGACCTATCCCTGCGCGTTAGCCTGCGCAGTTCTAACATGCATGGGAATTACGAACGCACAGCCCTAGAAAAAGAAACACATTTATTGAGGAGCAGAGTCAGTTGACGGTGGCGGCCGCCGTTTTGGCGGCGACCACCGCTGCCCGTGCGACCAGTGAAGCTTGAGCCTCCTGGTCTGGGCAGTGCAACGCGTCCTCCCACTGCTCACAGGTAGTTATTTTCGGGTAGGGATCTCTGGGGCATCCCCACATAAGGTACTGAAGTGTGCCGATGGACTGCCAGGCAGAACAGTCAGGGGAAGGGTATGGGGCTGGCTGAATTACGGGTAATTTAGCGGGATTGGGAAATGTGTTCGTCTGTAAAAGACGCCACGTGTGTTCCAGCTGGATGGTGATTTTTGTGTGTGCCGGGGGTAGACACGGCGAGAGAGGCGGTAATGGGTGGTGCTTTCATTGTACGTTATCAGCCGGTCTCTAGCGGACCTGGCACCATGGTAGGGGATCGAGCTGGGCCCGGCTCGGATGGTGGGCAACTTCATTCCCCTCCAGGCTAGCGTGCGTCGGAGCCCAGATGCGGGGACGTTGGGGTGCTTGTATTTTGACGGCCTGAGGCGAAATAAAGCCGGATGCGAAATTTTGAACTGCCGTTTTAGAATCCGTGATGGCTGTGGATGGGGTCGGCTTTTGCGTAAGCGGTAATGCTACTGCCGCCTGCTCCCCCCCGGCTGGGTTGGTGGTGCGGATGGTGAGGAAGTTGCGCTGGACCTGATTGGAAGGGCAATGGGGGATGATTAAGAAGGCACCATGCCGCCGATATTCGGCTGCGTCGACGTAATGGCGTCATGTTTGTCGCGGTATTTTTTGTGTAATTTGTGCGCAGTGTGAACGCCATTTGGTGTTGAATTGTGGGTGCATGTTTCTGGGTATAGGCTCGAAAATTAAGTTAGAATGGATATCGTGAGGTAGTGTGATTTTGTATTCTGGGGAGGTCTAGAGGGGAGATTCGTAATCTTTGGAGAATATGAGCGCCAGTGGTAGTTTTGAGAGTCTGGTGATTTGATTGACGAGATCAGCCTCAATGAATTCTTCCGCGCTGTTATGCACACCTAAGGCCTTGAATCTGGCAGTGGAAGTGCTGAGGGGAAGTTGTTGCGCTGCTTTATAGGCTTTTCCAACTATGAGGTTGACTATACAAAGCTCTGTTTTAGATGGGTTTAGATATGGAAGGGAGTAGGTCAGCCTGCTAGGACAAAGCTTGAAAGAGAGGGAGGCGTTCAGCTTCCCTGAGGTCTCTGTCTCTATTGGTAACTCGTCGAATTAAACCTATCGTTTGCGTGGCGTATTGTTCGAGCTGTCGTATGAAGTGAGTATTTGATCTCTCATGTTGATGGTTAAGCCCAAGATTTTGATTATTTCAACCTTCTTGATGGGGTCGCCTCCCATGTGTTTGCGGATATTCGGGGGGGATGAGTTTTACATTTTTGGTGGGAGTATGAGCAGCTGGGATTTGGTCGTCGAGCAGGGGAGACCCGCTCTGCCAGCCTATTCTATTACTATTTCTACACCTCTTTGTAGAGTGTCCTCATTTTCAGCGTCGCTGCCTTTGTTGATCCACTATGTAATGTCGTCGACATACAAGCCAAAATTAAGATTAGGGGTTTGTTGGAGTTGTTGGGGGACGGTTAAGATGGCGAGATTTGGACGGCGCCTTGTGGCGTGCCTTCTGAAGGGAGAGTCAGGGTGGTGGAAGTGATATCGGTGATTTGTATAATCGCTGTCCTGCTCGTGGGAAAACTTCGGATATAATTGTATGTGCGTGATCCTGGGCCTATGGAGTGTAAATCTTTGAGTATCGCTGTGTGTGAAACATTATCAAAGGCTTTAGTTAAATCTAATGTATATAGTATAGCGGCAGTGTCATGTTTATGCTGTGGCGTGATTATGTCATGGGGCAGTTGAAGAAGAATGTCTTGTGTGGATAGTTTAAGTCGGAAACCAATCATTGTGTGAGGAAAGAGTTGTTTGTGCTGTAAATGCTTGGTGAGTCTGTTGTGTATAATGTGCTGCATGAGCTTTCCGAGGCAGGAGATGAGGGAGATCAGTCGGAGATGTTTAAACGTGAGTGGTTTTTCTGGTGTGGGGATAACTGTACCTTTTGCGTGTTTCGAGGATTGAGGTAAAGAGCCTTGAGTCCAATGGTGACTAAATAGGTTCGTGGTGGCTGTAATAGAGTTATCATCTATATTTCTTAGCATCCTGTTGTAATCTGGTCTATACCTGGGGCAGAGTTATGTCTAACTTTAAAGATAGCTCCCTTAACCTCTGCCTTGGAAATCTCTCTATCTAGCTCATTGTTGTCTGAGCCGGCGTAGGTTGTAGGTTGGAAGTGTATCATGGGTGCCTTTGGGAAAGTATGTGTCTATGTTCTCGTTGAGGAGTGTTGCATCAGAGCCTTGATTATTTTAAATGGTGTGAGTAAGCCTGTGAGTCTGCTCCGCTGTGTAGTAGTTGGGATTTATTAGATGCTTCAGTAAATGCCAGGCGCGCTTCATACTCAGGTTTTCCTGCACCTGGTTGCACATTTCGTCCCATTTAGCTTGTGCAAGGTATTTTGCATGTTCTTGTATTTGTTTTTTCAATTCGGCGAGTTCGCGCTTAAGTTTAGGATTTTGGTTATTGCCTCTACACCGCTTACGAATCCTTTCCTGTGCTTCCCATAAATGTAGTAGATGTGAGTCTGTATCGTCAGCGGGGATTTCAGGGTCTAATGTTTTTGTGACCAATTCTGTGTCTTGTATAAGTTGAGTGGTCCAGCTTTGTAGATCTATAAGGTCTGCTGTGTTTTGGGGGTACTGCTTGGCGAAGCATTGTTTCGTGAATTCATTGCAGTCTATGAGTCGTGTTTCCTTTGGTAGCCTTTTAATTGGGTGCTTCAGTTCACGATCGGATTCAACAATAAAGTGGTCACTGCCGAGATTAACGTCTGTTACAGTTCATTGTGATTTCTTTATGTGTATAGTGAATGTAAGTTCTGGTGTAGAGTCTCGTTGTGTGCTGTTTCCTATCCTTGTGGGGGTATTCGGTTTGTTCTCGAGTGTAAGGTGATGTGTTTGGGCTTGATCCCAAAAATCTCCAGCTATGACAAGTCTCTAGAGTCCAGGTTCCTTGCGGCAAGCGAGAAAAGTAAGTTATATGTATGATCTTTGGCATTCGTTTTACTGTAGATAGAAGGCAGGAGAAGTTTGGTTTGATTTGGTTTTGTGGGTAAAATATTGATGGAATCATATCGATGGTGTCATATCATATCGATCGAAATCATATCGATGGCATATCGATGGTGTAGAATAGAGTCCTGCTGCCAGGAATGTTTCGCTGTCTCAGTATCGCGTGATTGGGTTCTGTTCGGCTTGGCATGCTTTATATCCCGGAAGTTTTACAGATTTCCCAACTTCTTGTAGAGCTATAATATCAGGGGGTGGGGATATCGACATTTTGAATATACTGTTGTAGGATAGCTTTCTTCTGTGACAAGCCCCGGCAATTCCACTGCCAAATTCGGGTGATTTTACATTGGAATTTTTTATTGGTTGCTGGACCGAATCAGGGGATGTCGAGATCTGCAATATATACCACCAGGGCCTTTGTTGCTTTTATGTTGGTAATTATCCCTTGGATTATGTTTTGCATTTCTTCTCTACTTGCGTCTATGGTGGACTGCATGGAGGTGAGGTTTCCTAGGAGGATTTGATGTAACTGAGTATATTCAGCTTTTGTTCCACTAGAATCTGCTCAATTTTTTCGACACGTTCCAGGATAGAGGGAGCGGATCCTTGTTCCTTGAGGTTTGGCGTGCATGGTGCGTTGCGGTTTTGGGGATTATGGGATGCTACTTGGTCAGAATCAAGTGCGGCCGTTTGCATGCGACCTTTGAGTAACATATTTTCCTGCTTAAAGGAGCCATTAAGAGAAAACAAAAGTTTGTTTTATTCGAAAGATTAGGTGTTTCACAGTACCCTAAGCGCTTTCCCGGAAGCAAATGATGCTTTATTCACTGATAAATAAGGCAATCTAAGCCAAAATTTTAAATCTCCCGCTAAATTGCACATTTCGTGACGTGAACGACGAGCCGGTCCATGAAACAGATACTTAGTATGTCGACTCCATATAGCACCCACACGCGGGAATCAAACAGGAACCGGAACTCGTGCCGAAACCGAGACGGCGGCCATTTTAAAAATACTAGTAAAACCTAGTGCACCCGCAGTCCTAGTCATGGAATCGCCTGATCCGGAGAACAAAACTCTCGCCGAGAAGCTCGGGCTTGCATTTAACAACCTCAAACCCCTTGAACGCTCAATGCGTCTAAGTGCACGAGCGGCAGGAGTTGTGGGATACGCGGATGGACCGGAAAGCGACCATTCCGCGATAGCCACAACAGACGAACGCCCAGCCATCGGCACCGCTGCCTCGTCAGCCCAGTCGCGACGGACGAATACAGACTGGTACGTATGTGCCGTATTTTTATTACAATTAATAATAGTTCAATTTCAGTAGCAGTATCGCTTATGCCAGTTGGCCGGTGTCGTGTATGGAAAGCCGTTCGCGCGAGCTCTCTGCTCCGACCAGAAAGATACGAGCGTCAATGCGCGGTGTGTACGGCATTTCCCCCCCCCCCCCCCCCAAGGTCAGAGCGCTTTGACGGCGATTTGACGAAGTCGGCTACGAGCGCCGGCATGTCCCAGGAGTGAGCTAACGTAAGGGTCCCTGCCGTAATCACTTCCTCGGAAATGAAGCGAGCACACTCGTACTCCCTTTAGCTCTCTTCCTCCTCCGTTTGCAAAGTTCACAAAACGTAGCCACTTGCTTCGCCTCACCGGCGGGGATGTCCTCACCGGCGGGGATGTCGCACTCCCTCGACGATTTGCCCGTACTACATGGGCATTTCAAAACGCAGCAACGAAAATTCATTGTAAAGTACTCGAACAAACTGAAGTTTTCGCTGGTTGAAAACTGGAAACGAGCTCCTAACAACAGCAGCAAGCCAACACCATTCCGAAACTTCTACGACGACTGTCACTATCTCGTCGCTGCTTGCTGTTCCTTACTCCCCTCGTTTCTATTTTTACCTTTGCTGGCTGGCGATATGACGGCCAACCTCCTGTGAAGGGATTACGATACCAAGCAAGGTCGCGGCTGTGCGTGCTGGGAGGGTTCGTTGGCCCCGAAGAGCCTCGAACCCGAAAATTCGTCTGCGCGACGGTGGCGACGGCGAGATGCCGAGTTCGGCTGGCGGTAGTTTCGTATGCATTGGCATACACGCTTGCGTTTTTATACGGAACTTCAACCGTTTACTCCACCGTTCTTAGTGTCATAAAAGGAATGTGCAGTATGTTTAACAGGCATATAGCTCACTATGCAAACTGGTAAGCCCTGCCTAACTTGCTTTTGCTATTGCCGGCCTCCGCCAATCGCAGAGCATTCTCGTGTGACATAGTAGGTTCTGTAGCGGGAAATGAGCTGGTGGGTCGCATGGTCATTCCCTTTTTTCCTTATTATGTAGCTTACTTGAGCGAAGTTCGTGTTAAAAGTGGTGTCAGTATGGTTCTAATGAGGCAATCTTTCGAATGACCCAAACTTGTGTTTTCTCTTCATGGCTCCTTTAAAAGCCGCCTTTTCTGCTTTGAGTGAGTAGATTTCAAATCTAATAGTGCTCAATTCTCGAATTATGTCTCCCATTCGATTAGGGGGAGTTACGTTAAATTGATCATTTTGCATGTCAGCAGAGGGAGGCGAGCGATGACTGCCCACCTTTTGGTTGCGTTGTTTGGTTCCGGGGACGTTGCTCGATGCTGTCAGGCCGGCCCCTGGTTGCTTCTTGCCGCAATCTTGCTTGGGTGGTTTCAGCTTCTCCTCTCGTTGAGGTAGCGACAGAAATTGATCCTTGTCGGGTACGGTGGAGGCTCCTATGGCCAAGGTCTTGCGGGGACGAAACCGCTGCTGGCACTCGCTGGAACCGGTCACATAGCTCCCTCCACAGACGATGCACCTGGCTGTGCATGGATGCTGTTCTGGTACGTCGATGGCACCACACCGGGCACATCTTGTTGCTGTTTGTGGCCCAGGGCAAACGTCCTGCCTGTGGCCGGTGTTCCAGCATCGGGTGCGGGCCTGAGTCTTCCGAAAGAAAGGTTTACAGAGGTATGTAGCGGCATGGTACCTGACCCAGTATGGAACATGGGGTCAATCGAAAAGTATATATGTATATATCTGCCCCATCCTGGATGTATTCAGTCTACGAACCTCGAGAATTTTCAGTTTGGGGTTGAAGTTGAAGATGGTTTGCGATATGTGCTCTGCTGTGTCTGATTCGGGGACATTGGAGATGATTCCCGTTTTCATGTTCGCTAGTGCCGATACATGCGGCACCAACTTATATCCTTTGCCGTTGATTGTAAGGGTCGAGATGTTTGCGTACCTTGTTGCTCGTGCTTCGTCAGGGGTGCTTGCTACAACGAAGTTAGACTTGGTTCTAGACAGTGTGGTTCTATAAACCTTGTAGGGCGCTTCGAATCACGCGCGTATCCGCCGTACGGCAGCGCTGGCATCGAAGCACCCGGCCTGAAGCAGTGGAATGCGGTAAATTTAAATTGACTTCAGCAAACCCCCAGCGTGTTCAACTTGGGAGGAGCGCAGCGTGAGAGGAACAGCATGAGCGGGAAAGTCAAGGGGGCATGTTTCAAGGATCATGTGTCGACCAATCAATATTGGGCGCATTGCCTGGGTGATGTCCTGCTGCTAGCATGTGCCGCGTCCGTGCGGACGGAGTCCTAGGCATGTCTCCAGAAGGTGGTTCAATGTCGCTTCAGCAGCAGAAGCAGCGCAGTACAGGCAGGTTGAATGAGTTACAGCAGGAATAAAAGTCCATGGTGCACGAACAGCAAGCGTCAGTGCCACTGCCAAGTGATTTCTCGGGATTGTGCATCCTCATCGCGGGTTAGGCCGTGGGGAGGGTCAGTTCCACGCGGAGGAATAAGAGCACGCGTGGAGCGCCGAAGAGACTTTTTTGAGTAAGAGTTTTCAGGCGGGATAGATGCATAATAGTTTGTGTGTTCCGGCAAAAGACTTCCGGCAAATTGCCGGCAAACATGGCGAATTGCCGGCAATTTGTGCAGTCGAGAATAGGGCCCCTGGGGCCCTATTCTCGACTGTACAAATTGCCGGCAATTCAGGCAATTTTCCGGAAGTCTTTTCTGATTGGCTTTCAATTTTGGTCACGTGCTTCCGGTTGACAAAGCGGTTGTGTGTGCTGTCGTCATTTTGACGTTTTATGACGTTTACGGGCACCAGTTCTAAAGTTTGCCCTATTTCTCGTTACTAAAGGCGCATAATTCTTGGCCGGCAATGAAAAACCAGACTTAATGCAGCGGACTTGACAACGTAAGCCTGTCTTTGCTATTCAACAACAATACTGCCTGTAATACACACCCCTTCTGTGATTGGCTGAGAAGGTGTGACGTATTTTAAACAGTTGGCGGGAACGATTACGTCGTGCATTGGCAACTTCAGCCTGCGTTTAAGTGACGTAATGCTACGTAACAGCTTGAAAATGGCGGCTGTTTTTGTCGCAAAATACAAGCAAAATAGGGCACAATATTGCCCCGGCTTACGGCGCCGCGAAATGTGCGGCAATTTGCAGCAGGCGCAGTTTTGCATGCGCGCTGTTTAAAGCGTGTTTCCTACCGAAACAAATTATAGTTTCAACTGCTTCCAAGTCAGCGATCATGCAACATACAAATAACATGCAGTATTTTGCTTTTATGTTTCGCCAAATAATTTGTTTGGCGTAACCGCAACATAAGAGGGCAGTACACGCCTCTCCATGACAAAGAGAACCCGATGCATGGTATTTGTCCATACTCGTCCTAGTAAGCTGTTGGGTCACATGATCGAACTCAAGAGAAAAATAACAAAGAAAAATGACTATTTGGTTCATTGCAGCGCTGATTGAAGTCAAGCTTGACGAATGTGTGAATCGGCGGCATCGGTGCGCTCCGCTTATCAGGCGTAGCGCTTCGCTGCTCTTATGTGTCATAGAAGCGATGATCACGGCCGTCTTTTTCTGTGATCACGCCATAAACTTGTAACATAGCAGCAGACGATGGCGTGGCGGCGGTGGCGGCAGGGAAGGTGATAACGCAACAAAGCTTGCATTGAAGCAGAGAGCCCAGCTATGTTAATAAAAGCGATTGAAAGAAATAAATAGATACGGTAAAAAAATTGTGTGATGTTCTTTAGCTCGACATCCGCCTTTCGCTCGCTTTTGGATCAACGTTACTCGATCGCCTTGTGGTGTTGGCTCCAAATTTGACCTCCAGAAATATGTTTTTCTTGTCAGCCTCAGCTACCGTCTTAATTTTTATAGTACATGCCAAGTGTTTTTAAATCTTGCTTGCACAATATTTGATACCTTGGTTGCGATCTTTATGAGTGACTCGTCAAATTACACTGCATGTCGTCATAGCTATAGGTGCAGCACGTCACTGATTGCTTACGTCGTGCTTACGCAAAAACATGGGCGAAATGCCGGCAATTTGTGCAGTCGAGAATAGGGCCCCTGGTCGCGAAGCTTCGGGCGAAAAGCGGTTCGGGACGTATTGCCAGCGACATCAACACGGCGAGTTATGGGAGTGGCCATTGAAGAGGGAATAGGTTTGGAGGTAATAAACACTAATCACGAAAACCATGTTTTGTTCAACAATAAATCAAAATTAAAATTTACGATCAATATTTATATCTAAATCACATTTATTTAGGCACAGTAGGCAAAGAATTAATGAAAATGTTATGTATTCTCAAAACCCTTTTCTGTAGCGCCGTCTGAAGAATGGTACATGCAATTGCTCTGTGATGCAGTCCTTGTAGTGTTCGGAAAGGCGCGCCTAAAGTTCATCCGCTAGGAACCGCCCCTGACGTGTTTTGGTGTTGCGCATTCGTATTCGTTTTTTGTTATTATTGCAGTGTGAACTAATTTGTGCTGTGCGTGGAGTAGCGAGGTGCGGTGCATTGCGGGGGGTGAACACGTTTAGTACACGGTGTCCTACGGGGCGATTCTGCCAACGGTTGGCGCGGAGCGCTTCACTTAGTTCCCCCGGCAGCGATGGTTGCAACACGGAAGGTTGCAACAGCAATTCCCGTTCGCCTGGCGTTTTACTGCACCCTTTACCTCCCATTTCCACGAGGTGAGGCAAAACTATAGTACTGCTAATAGTTGCACCGGGGTTTGTGTAAGAGGACATCGTGGTGCTTTGAAAAAAATGGGTCTAAAGCTTCCTGTTGTGTAACCGTTATCGCTTGATTTCACCTCACGTTTTGCTCGGAGAAAGTGGCGTCCAATACTCTAGGACTTCTGTGCTTCTTCCAATAGCACAAGTATTGTGCGCCACCCGGATTCAAGCGATTCGCGTTTATTGTCTATCTCAGTGCCTTCTCTATCGCATTACAACGCTTGTAGTGAGCGTTGCTTCCCGCGCTTGCATGCGCAAGCTATCTTTCCATCGCAGTACTGTGTTGTGCTGCGGTGTGCTGCGCTGCTGCCACGTCTTTTCTGCTATGTGTTTTAAAGACGATAGTCTTTCTTGGGCTACTTAAACCCAGAAATTTTGGTCTGTCTGTATGCCTGTCTGTCTGTCTGTCTGTCTGTGACTCGATTCAGCCACCCGACCAAAGCAAAACAATGCCTGCGCAATAGTCTTATATAGTCAAAGCTAAATCTACCCGTCTATGTCCGGTGTAATGTTCATACTTGTCAACATTGTTGAAGAAGAACAAGACATTACGCAAATATGAGACAACAGGTCAGTACAGAAGTGATATTTACAGTGTTCCTTTATAATAAATCAAACATGCTTGACTTTTGCGAAATTAAATACTTCATAAATTGCAGAAAAAGAATTCACTCCGCCGTCGCCTGCTGTTGCCCGCGCCACTATAGCTTCTGGCGCCATTTTAAGAAATCAACCGGCAACAGTTACGCAAGGTTCCACTAGATAGGCTCCACGTTCTGCTTGCAACGCACGTGGAGTAGGGAAACACGGTTCTATAAACGTTGATGTAGGGCGCCTCAATTAATGCGCGTCTTCGCCGTACGGCAGCGTTCGCATCGAGACACCCGGTTTGGAGAAGTGGAACGCGGGAAATTTAAAATGATTTAAGCAAACCTTTGGTGTATTTACCTTGGGAGGAGCACGACGCAAGAGGAACAACATGAGAGGTGAGCGGGAAAGCGAAGGGAGGCATTTACTTCGCAAAAGCCGATGAAGACTATCGTCTTTTGGCGGCATTTGCAACGAAAGGAGCAGATACGCGGCCAATTTTTTTTATTACTGCCCTAGCTTTCTTTTGCGCTGATCCATTTTTTTTTCTCTTTTTACTTATCTGTTGCGAAACTTGCCTAAACAGTGGAACCATGAAATTGCAGGCGTGAATCCTGGGTGAAGTTCTTAAAGAACCCATGTCTACTTGGTAAGACACCGGGATAGCTGCGGTTTATAGAGTGGTGTGCTCGCTGCACTTTTTGGAATCAGCATTGTGAATCCTGAATCTGTAAATTCAATGTGTCGGCGCATAAAGAAAATCATAATGCATGTTGTAGCCACGAACATTTTGTACTTGTTTCCATACGTGTTGATTTTGTACAGAGTTGTAATACTGTTTTATATTTATCCTGGAATAAATTTAGAATGTCATGATTATGGCATGATTATGCGTTATTTCTTCTTTAGAACTGAAGCACACAGACCGCGCAAGCATTATATACCCTTGATCAATTCTTGAGGCGCGCACGCAACCTGCGTATGCGCAACGCAATTAAACAACCACGCAGTGGCGTAGGCAGAAATCTGTATATGGTGGAGGGTGGACACATTTTTTATATGAAGGGGGGCAGCAGACGATTGATTGATTGATTGTAGAGTTTAACGCGCCGACGTAACGCAGGCGATGAGGCGCGCCGTAGTGGAGGGCTCCGGATTAATTTTGACCACCTGGGGATCTTTAACGTGCGCCAAAATCTCGTACACACGGGCATTTTTGCTTTTCGCCTCCATCCGAAAAGCTAACGCCGTGGCCGCGAATCGCACGGGCAGCACACAAGTGTAGTCGAGTGTCATTTTACGCTCTGTATCCCATGGCAGAAAAAAAATTCGGGGGGTAGGGGGTACGCGACCGGTCCCCGGTTTGCCATCCACTGCAATAAAGGTACACAATTGCTTGCTTTTATACAGCAGTGGAAGACGTGTGTGCAGAATAAAGTTTCAGAGAAAATTCAAGATCTTTTCAGCAACACCCAGGTCACCCATACGAAAGTATTGAGTTCGTTTCTCTAGTCGCGATTCTGTAGTAGTTAAGCTTGCGTTGACTTGAAGCGTACTCACCAAGGGCTCGCCAACTTGCGCCGGATGGCACCGACGTGAGCCCTCAGGGACCAGAGGCCTGCTAAAGCTATTTTGAAGTCAAATTTTCGCGCTAGTGCCACCAAGACGTCACGCCCGGTTAATTATTGTTCCGCCGGAAGTACTCCCTCCTCACACAGATGGCACTACGCCACATGAGCAGCTTCAGAGCCGCCATGCGTATGACCTTCTATGAAAGCTTCGTTACCAGTTACATTTACCTTGGAGCAGCGGCCAGGGCTTTTATATTCACTGAGGAAGACGTCATATGACGGTGACGCTGGATGACTGTAGGATCAATTGTGACGTTTTTGCGTTTGCGGTCGTGAAACTTATCAGCAGCAGTTCTGCTGAACCCAACGATGCTATCAAGCACGGGTAGGACACGATAACATAGAGGCACGCAGTCCGTTTCTTGTATGCTTTTTTAAATGCAGAGCATTTCTTAGCCTCGCCTGTTCCTGCGTCGGACGGTGTCAACAGCTCCGCGTCCGCAGCAGGTGCGCCTCTCCTTCCCTCCTCTCTCTCAACAGCAGCTGGCGCGCGCATGCGTCGTAGTCAGCCCGTTCGCTCCGTCGCGGTCTCGGCGTAACAGGTGCGTGATAGCAGCGCGGTGGGTCGTGGAAGGGCGCGCGCTGCTTGCGCATGCGCGCTCTCCCCCCCGTACTGTTCTCCCTCTACTGCGCGCGCTGCAAATATAGCGGCTAGCGGTCGCTCGTGTTTCAGTCACTGCGTTGCTCCTTGCTTCCTTGGTTGACGCTCGTGCCCACGTTTACACGTGTCTGCTACTCCAGCATCACGGAAGAAGCGATGGAAGCAACACTGCCTTCAATCAGTACTGAGGCCCCAATGCTCTGCATTTACTCGTGTTCCCCTCGCGGGAAGGCGCGGGAATTTTTTTATGTTTCTGTATATCATATCATGTTATCGTCACTCTAGGTAAGCGGTAAAATGTATTGCGGGACTTTGAACATTACGTGAAATTTCGGCGACCAATTGTGATTTTGAGTCGTTCTTTCGCCACCTAGTACCGGTGCTGCCACTGCATGTCGAACTTGTACGGGGTGCCTGCCCCGTCAAGCCCATTGTTGGCTTTTCGAATGTGCCCCTGGTGTCATTTGATGCCTAAATAAAATATCTTGTATCTTGTACATGCTGAGGTGCGCACGTGCCCCTGTATAGTTACTAGTTGTAGTCGCAGAAAACCGAATGCTCGAACTGCTGCGAGTGCTGCGAGAAAACCGAGTGCTCGAACTGCTGTGGTCTTGCCCACAGCACTTAGAGTTGACTTCGACATGGTAAAAAGCGCACTAGGCTGGGACAGAAGAAACGACAGGGACACGGGATGAGCGCTAAACATCAACTGCGGCTTTATTGACAAGAAAGACTATATAAATACACATAAATGCGCAGAAACACTAAACAGATACGTAAGGCCCAGCTTTCACAGAAAATGTGATTGACGCTGTAGATAGGCTATTTCCTTTGTGTGCAAAGCCAGCGACGGAGCGCTTACGGAGTGCGACGGTCAACAGGCCTAAAGTCGTCGCTTCACACTCTAGTTTCCCGCTTTTCGGACTTGCGCAAGCTGCAGGGGCCCGAAAGTTCGGTGACAGTAAAACCGCCTTACTTAGTGCCGGCGACCCAGTACAAAAAACCTTTACTGCGTACTGTGCATTCGATGATGCAAAGAAGAAGAAACGAAGAAAGTCGAAAAAAAAAGTCTGCGAAAGGAGGCAAGAAATCTAAGAAATCAAATAAAAAAAGAAAGCAGGCAAACAAAAGTAAGAAATCCAAGAAAAAGCAGTCTGCAAAGAAATCTAAAAAAGGAAAATCGAAGAAACACAAGTCCAAAAAGGGCAAATCTAAAAAACCCAAGAAGAAAAGTTCGAAAAAGAAGTTCGAGGGAAAACCTGAGGATGAGGAGGGTAGCCTGTCTGTCTATAACGCCATCGTCAGCATCTGGCCCGCAGTCAGGTGCCGAAACAGTTCCCGAAAGACAGGCTCCGTCTCCGTCCACAACCACAGGTATTACTGGAGCCACGCTATACCACTGCCCGCAGGAGATCTGGTGCTAATGGAAGACCGGGGCCCAAGGACGTTTTGGAAAATGTGCCGAATTTAGAAAACCTACCCTGGACGTGACGGAGTGACAAGGGCTTGCCTCCTTCGGGTGGGAAAGGAACTTCTCAGAAGATCGGCGAATCACATCTATTCGTTGGAGGGCTGCTTCAAATGACCTGCCAAAACGCAGCGCGATACAAGTTGGCCGGGCGGGAGCTTGTTAAATATCATCATCACGGCGCTTGAAGACGAAGAGCAAGAAGACTGCTCCTTCGCGCGAGCTCGTGCTACTTCTACGTCTTCATTAAACGTTCTTTGTTCCATGCCGTCACTGGTCTCGCTTATCCGTTCTGTATCATCAAAGAAAACGACGAATGCGTAAGCACTCAATCGCTGGCTTTGCCCACAAAAGAAAAAGCCTATCTTCAGCGTCAATCACATTCTCTGTGAAAGCTGCGCCTTACGTATTTTTTTAGTGTTTCTGCGCATTTGTGTGTATGTATATAGCCTTTCTTGTCAATAAAGCCACAGTTGATGTTTAGCGCTCGCCCCGTGTCACTGTATTTTCTTCTGTCCCCGTATAGTGCGCTTTTTACCATGTCGAAGTCGATCACCAACTAGCCCAAATTACTGCGTTGCTTAGAGTTGATGCTCCTTTCTTTCACAACCGAGCTAATCGATCCGATTCACACGCTGAACATACCACTAGGCCGTTGGGCCTGGCAAAGCGAACGCGCCTCGTGAGGCGCAGTCACGCTGCCTCTCGAGATTTCAAAACAAACCACAACCCATCGTAAGTGACACGAGTGGCACGCGAACACGTATCAAAGAAACTAATTGGTTTGATACCGGCCGTGTGCAACGTGGAACGCTGTCAGGCGACACCGGAAAAGTCTATCAACCGGAAGGAACCCTATGAAAGGTGCCGGGACAAACAAAAACAACATAACGAATGAAGCAATGAAAGAGGCACCAAGGAAACTTTGCGAAGCCTATTGACGCAGTTTATGCTCCCCTGCTCGCCAGCGAGAATCATTGCCCTTGGGCGCGAATGACAGGGATGTCGGTGGGAAAAGAATGTTATTAAACACTGCGAAGCCCATTGATGCCACCTTCAATTACAAGTCTTGACTAGCGTTAGCAATAGGCAGATACAGCTTCTTGCTTATGTCTGCCGTGTCATATGAGTCGGTTGCTGAGAATAATTCCCGTTTTCTGTCCATGCGAGAGGTGTCCAATAGATCCGCGAACAATCTAATCGGGTTAATCAGGCATGGGTCCTTGTACTGCATTGAGAGAGCTTGTTTAGTCAAAACAGGTCGGTCGGCAGGCAGCCAGGCGTCGTACTGGCGTCGTGAGCAGCTGCTCGGGAGACTTGCTACCGTCGTAACCCCTACTGCAAGGATCGGACAGAACCTCTCAGTGGACGGGCTTGGCATCGCCCTCGTTGAACGGCACGTGGAGACCTCGGGTGCGGGCACCTCGGGGCTTGGGCGCTGGAACATGGGTTTCATCCACTGGCGTGACCAACAAGGGCAGCTGAGGCTGATCTGCCCAGCTACCGTTTTCTGGGTCAATTTCCGAAGAGCACGCCTGCGAGAAAGAATCATCCGTATATGAGCTGACGCCACCGCTACTCTGGCTTGGGTAGCAAGCTCGTTGATTGGTGATGTTGTCCTGTCTCGTGCGGGCAATAATGCAAGGTTATCCATCTGTGTTTCTTCAACGCTTATCGTGGTTTGCGAGGCATCGTCGCTGGAAGGCACAAAGATGCACGGGAATCCGTCGGAAGGGGCCTGTCGCGAAGTCCAAGTCGCCTGCGAAGCCTTGTTGGCGCCACTAGAGCTGTCTGGAAACTCATACGCTGCGCCTGTGTAAGACCGCGGCCGTAGGCAGCCCACCGCGGCGTGTCTCCTCGGCAGCGTGGGCACAAAGCCAAGCATGAGGCTGACAACATGGAGTCTTGCAATCACAGCGGTGGTGGTCCTCGCGTTCTCACCGACAGCGCACTCTCTTCACGCCCCATTACTCACACTGTACCTTGTATCCTCGCACAGACAGGCAGTTTCGGGTGCTAGACTTCATCTCGATGTAGACGAAACACACACCATTCCTAATGTTTGGCCGACCAATGAAATTCGGAAAGTGAACGCTTAGCACCCTGCCGTAAGCGGAAAGGGCTGCACCCAGATCTTTGCAGTTCAACTACCATTGGAAACAATACACAGTCACGTATGTTATCTAGGAACCAATGCATGTACAGGGGCACGAAGTGCCATTCACGAAGATGCCATCACGCTCGTTGAGAGTTAGAGCTGCAGCCGCAGACAAAACCGCCGCACGAAACTCCATGCCTCCTTGGTACTGGAGGCCCATGATGCCGTGGGGACCCACGACCTCTTCGCTTGCATCAGTGATGTCGTCAGTGGAAGCATCCTTGGGGGCATCAAGCTTTAAGCGTTGAGCCTTGGGGACTGGTAGCCAGTATTTCACGGCAGCGGTTGTGGAGAGGCCATTTTGGATAAGGAGGAGGTGAGCAGCAATGTGGCGGAGAGCGTCCAGAAATACAGGGGGAGGGAAGGGGGCTACCCAAGGAAAAACGCAAGGTCGCCCCACACAAAAATGAACAGGAGCGCCCAGCACACGCTTGAAAAGAGAATTATTATCAAACAATCCCGGTATCAATGATACAACGTAACAATCAAAAGCAACTAAACAAGTGGAGCGCCTGTTGTTACAAACCTAACAGAGCCCGAAGGATAGCAGTTCCAGACACTCACAGGAAGGCAAAAATTCCAAGCTGGTAACAAAGAAAATATTAACGTGCAAAGAATTTAAAAAAATCGCTACAACCAGAAGGTTAATATGCAGGAGAAACAAGGACACAAAAGCATTCGCTTCAAGAATGCAGAAATGTACGATACAAGGACAGTATTAATGCCACAAGGAATACTGTGGCGCAATAACAACCAATTTTAACCACAAAATACCAAATTGTAACAACGAAAATTCCTAAGGATACAGGCCTGGAAAACTGGCATAAATGTTAACCCTTTTGTTCGAATCCTCTAGAAATCGGGCAGCCCAATGTCGCAGAAACTCGTCCTGACCAAATAGGGCCAACTTACCTTGGTGAAACGTCAAGATGTGCTGTCTGAAAAATAAAAAGTTTCAGATGACATCTACGTTTAGGTCTTAAGATGTATGACGCGATAGCGTTACTTCGGCGTCAAGGGGACGTTTTGGAACGGAGTTGGAGCATTTACCATTTATGCGTTCCTGGCACTGAAATTCAGTGACTGTGACTACACTAGCCACAAAGGGTTTTAATAAAGCGTTGCAGAAGAAACTCTGTGGCATCTACAATTGTGTGGCTTAAAATGTGGGCGTGAAAAGTTGCGGCTGCGAGTGTTGGTCAGGTTGAGCGAGAAGACAACAGTGTCAGTATTCAAAAGCATTGATTACCTGGCGTCATGGCCTGACTGAACATTTTGTTTTTTTCGAACACGCGCACACACATACTGAGAGCTAGAGGGGAGAGAGATATACCTTTGTTGACTAAGAGTTCGTGGAAGTTTGGGTAAAGGGGGTAAAGAGATGGTAGACCCCAAAGGTTGAAGCCGAAGCCCAGGGCCCCACAATCAGCTCACGCTAATTTTGAGGCTACAAGCTGAGCAGGGCATCATGCCATGTGTCGAGATATGAGGAGTATGCAATGTTTGATTTGTTCACCCCTTAGCATATACTTAGATATGAACAGATTTTGCAGAAGAGAGTGACTGTTTTACGGTGCTTAGCACAGCTTTAAGTTAATATTAGACGTTTTATACCAAAAGCCTCAGCCCATTAAGATTTGTGGTTACGTGTGTGGGTGCGTATCCTGCGCCGAATTTGCGATTCCTCGGTTTTGATAGTCACCGTGCTGCGCGGGGAGGGTTGGTGCTCCTAGGCGTAGCATGAGGAGATGCTTTTAACATTTCTCGGGGAAGAGAGTGTGGTAGCCGTGGTCAACAAGAAGCACGGTACGTCAGTTCGCGTGGATCTTGATAGGCGGATCTTTGGTGGATCCTTTCCTTCCAGTCCCGTGCGTCCGATGAGTAATGTGATGTTAACTTTAGTCATTGAGCATTGGAAAATCTTTTTTAATTGTTTAGGTACAATGCTTGCAGCAAGAGACTAATGGACTTTTGAGCTTGTGTAATGATGTTGAAGCATCTGTTCCATAGTTCCGCTAGGCGGATCGTCAAGAGGGTGGCCAAGATTTCTAATATTTCCGTTCTTGTGTGTGAGAGGGTAATGAAGTCGGAGCGATTGCCACGGTAGTCCACTGTGACAATTATTGCCTTCGTACTTTCGGGTGTCCCGGCGTCCGCGTATACTGTGTTTTCATGTTTTTATGAACTTTCTTCGAAGGTATGTGATCCCTGGTTGTCACCTCTCCTTGGTTAGATTTGGATCTGTGTTTTTCGGTAGGGGGAGCTTTTATGTAAAGTCGCTGGATAGGTAACATATGCGTTATGACATCCAGGCGTTTTTTCTCTGGAGGTGGCCCTATATTTGATAGGGTGACTTATCCCAATTTTGTTGTCGCCAGACGCTAGTTTTTTGGTAGGGGAGGGGACTCTCTGGTTTCTTAGAGGTATTGTAACAGGCAATTTAAAGACCCCTGCTCTGATGGTAAATGTTGGTAGGGTGAGGCCTGCCCTATGTACTGCCCTGATGACTGTGTTTATTTGGCCTTCTTCAGTGCGTGAATGTTTTTTTTTTACGGCAGGCTGTACAATGTTGGGCTCATGATCACTGCCTTTGATGTTTTATAATTAGAATGTTGGTGACGGCATCATTTTTGGTCGTCGAAGATGTGCTTTGGGGAGAGGGGGGGGCGCGGGGGGGGCTAAGTTATAGCATGGCTGGAGACCGTGTCTGCCCAGCATGCGACTACGCAGGAGACGTAGAACGAACGTCAGTGCACAGCGCGGTGCCAGCTCAAATAGCGTGTCTTTTGTTGCCTCAGCCGTAGTATTATTGTCCTCCTTTCTACCATCGAATAGCCGCTGCTCTGTACTCCCGATACCGGCGAGCTCTCCTATCTGGCTGCCTCAGTTGTAGTTTCCTGTTAGTATGGATGGCGTACTTCCGTGAACACTTGATGGGCACGGCGGATATCGGACGGCTAGCCGGCACGGAAAAACCGAATTAAAAGCATAATAACGCTATCGAGTTGAAAAGAAGCGCCATTGCATACGTAGCATTTCTGTACAACGGGCCTGCAGCAATCACGCCACAGTACATAATCGCCAATTACTATGAAAAGTTTACCTAGGTTGCGCCAGGGCAATATTCTCTCAGTTGATACCGTGCAAGCCCAAAACTTGGAGCGGCACGGTTTAAGATGCGCTCAAAGCAACGCGCTACAGTGCCGCTTGAGAACGTTTCCGCTCTGGGTTCAAATTGGTCGCAGTTGTTACCAGAAGAGTTCTCTGTTACGAGTGTGTGAAATAATGTCTGTAGGAAGAATTCGCCAAGCTTTTTGCCACTGAATGTTCTTGGCCTTCTTGGATAACCTACCTGAATTTAGGCGTTGCCAAGGAAAACCTGGGGGGCGTACTCGCATGCCCAACCTCCCTCTAGCTATTTTTTCACACAGCCTGGAAGTTTGTTCATTCACAATCTCAAGATCTGCATCAAAGGCACCAATTTCTTTAGCTAAACTAATGACGGGGTGAAGCGTCCCGCTGGGATAGCTGCACTGGGGTGCAGGTTGCTTGCCATAGTTGGACAAATAGCCCGTCTAGATTGACCCCGAACGTAGAGGATGAAAGTTATGCCCTGAGCTTCTACGTCAGTCAGAAGAGAAGACGGGACTCTGAGGGCCAACAACTGGCTCCTCAGGGCGATGAAATGAAGACCAGAACCCCCGGAGCGGCGTGGGAGGCGCAGTTCATCTCTCGCTAAATGCTCGGTGCTTCCATTCCAAAAGAACGAAACCAATGTCCCTGGATGATTTGTTCCTTGCAGCATTGAGAGGCAGTAGAATCCAGGACACAAAGAAGAATTTAGATAGAAAAACGTATTCAATCAGATATAATTTCTCTGAGAAAGAGAAGTTCAAAGACCTTGCCTGGGCGACATTCTTTTGAATGTCATCAACTAGCTTATGCCACATGTGTTGTGAAACACCATCTTTGGTGAATTTGAAGCCGGGTATCTTCAGGACCCGAACTATTTTAAGTTATGATTTGGAGCGAGTGTTGCATGTCCCAGAGTGAGGACAGCACTTTTTGTGACAATTAACTCGCCACATGATAGGCCGGCGCAAGACTTGAAGTCTCCTAAAGCAGCGGTGAGGCCGTGTCCCGAATAAGAATAGTAACGTCATCTACTTACGCATCTGACACACTCCTGTACAGGAAAGGTGAGACCCCTGTTTGGTGGTTGTCCAAGAATATTTTGATGGGGGTCGATACATAAGACAAAATCAGAGACTACAAGGAGGATCCTTCACTAACGCCTCTACGAATTGCAGTTTCACACTATACCACACAATTAATGACCAGGTCATTGGATAAGTTATGGTAAAACTCTCGGAGAAGCAGAAAAAATTCATAAGGAAACTCATGTGCCTGATATATGGCCAGCAGGTACAAATGGCCGACACAATCAGACGGCTGTTTTTAGTGTAAAGAGGCACAAAGGCCGGCAATACCAGTTTGATCCGCATAGGTTAGTATGTCCCGGGTTAGGCTAAGTGCCGAAAAAATATTTCTCTCTGGAACTAACAAACCTGTTGGAGCGACAGGAGGTGCCGCCAAAGAGCTTAATTCTGGACACCTAAAGGGAAGGTAAAACCTTCTGGTCTGCATTAAATACTGTTATTGGTCTGTAAGAACTCGGGAGAGAGGGGTCTTTTCGGTCTTTCAAAAGTTAGATTAGACGGGCTTTTTTAAATACGTTTTTAAGCCGCTGACCTGCTAGCTTTGAATTAATGAGTTTCACTAACGAAGAGCCTAATCCTCACCTGCAGCGCTTGTGGAATTCTGTTGCTAAACCAACCGCGCCAGGCGCTGATCCGGTTTTCATTTCTTTTAAAATGTCATATAGATCAGAAGTGGATACATCCTTCAGTATTTGAGAGTGCATGCTTTCTGGAACCTGAGGTAGGGAATTTGAAGCAGAACATAGTTATGTGTCGTTCATCCACCTTAAAGGGACACTCAAGTGAATTTGTCAAGCTCCCGTTTTTGCTTGCACTGCGTACACTGGCTCAAATTAGCACACTTTTCAACGTTTATCCGGTTGTCAAGTCCGTAATTATTTTACAAAGCGCGAAAGAAGAAAAACTACCATGCGCGGTTTGCGGCGGCCGCACCAACTAAAGGCTGTGACGACTGGAGGAGACGCACAGTGATTGGACGATGCCCGAGGTTAACAACCAAACAAGTTTCAGTTTCGGTTCTGTAAAACAACATGCTTGACATCCGATGGCATCGTTGGATGGGCATTCTCAATATCTCAGTAATCGTAGTACCACGCGTCTGCCATGTTGTCGGCTCTAAAATGCATAAGATAAGCCTCCCAGGACGGCTTGGAATCGTAGCAATCACTAGCCGAGGCCTACGCCGTGGATGAACGCCCTCCGCGTCCCCGCAGACGCTCAAACGGCATGCGCTTTTCCCCCATTTTCGGAGCTTGCCTCACTCATGCCTGTATCTTAAAAAGCGTGTTCGCCCCACTGGAAGGGTCTGTTGATTCTGGCCTGTGCCCACTGCCCGCAAGCAGTCGGTGCTTATGGCAACAGCACGCCAACGAGAACTCGCTAGCGTGCATGCCAGTGTCAGCCTGCGCGCGTTCTGTGAACTAGTTCGGGGAGCAATGAACGTTGCGGCCGAAAAAAGGTGAACTCAGTATAAAAAATATAGGTGGAAAACGAAAAAGTTAACTTAGAAAAAAATTCCCCGCATTTCCCCGAGGGGAAGAATGTGAAAGTGCGAATGCACGAGTTGAATTTGCGCGGTTCGGTAATGTTCGCGAAAGAGAGATCACACACACACACACAACTACAAAGAAAGAAAGATGCATTTATTCACAGACACCTATTTGTGTTGTCGTGGTACTTGATTGCTAGAGCGGATCTCAGCTTTGAAATTTCGTGTCAGTACTCCTTTAAGCGGGTGCATTAGCCCTTCTCACGCCCGATTCCTGGCCAATCCCCCACGTGAGTATGTGCCATGTCAGCGGCCAGGCAGCGGGCGCCCATCTCCCCCCGTTGCCAAGGAAGACGAGGAGATTCCTGGCCAATCCCCCACGTGGGTATGTGATGCGGACATCGCCGGTGGACGCAGGTTCAGGGTCGCTTAAGAAGTGCATTGCACTTAAAAAAAAACAATGTACCCGCGGGGATTCGAACTCGTGATTTGCAAAACACTTGCAGTGACATACTTAGCGCTCCAAACCACTCGGCCACAGGCGAGCGCCGCCGACCTCGGAAATATAAGGTATATAATGTATAACCAGTGTACACTTTTATTTCGTCTTAGCATTTCAAGCAGCTTATGCGACTATTTGTTGTATTGCGCTCGTGCAGTAAGCGTCCCCCAACTTTCCACAATATCTCACGTCTAGCAATTGTATTTCTTAGACGGAAAAGCGTTCGCAGATGCGTAGTCATGCTGCTTACCGCTGTGCTTGTTCGCCCAGCGCGAAAAAGTGCTTCCCGCACCCTAGTGTTACGCTGTACGGTAAAAATATCAGTTGATTTTATTTCCTTAATACCTATATTGACTTCGCTGACTCTTCTCCCGCCTTCAAGAGGCCTCATATTTTCCTACTGGCGTACCAGTCAGCGAAGGGTCGCATGTGCGCTTGTGCAGCGCTTGTGTGAAGCGACCTTGACTTGGAGCTAGATACAGTATACAAACTAATGAAGTAAAGAAAAGCACATTCTTCCATTCACAAATGTGTCCTGGCTTCGTTTCAACTGAGCGAACGAATTGCGACGACCCGTCGGCGGCCGGCGGACGAAACGCTGGGCCGACTGACTCTCTCTGAAGGCGGGGGACTGTGAGTAGCGCAGCCAATTGCCAGCTCATCTCCTCCCGACGTCACACGAAAATACCACAGAAAATGGGAGAGGGTGCAGAGAGGAGGACAGCATTTTCGAATTGATTTTTCTACTAAATAAGTTCGCGTAAACGCGCTCAGAGTGGTCTAAACAAGGCCTAGGGATGTCGGACAACAATTTGCGCTCGTAATCCCGCAATGTTTACAAATCACTTCAATGTCCCTTTAAGAGAATCTGCTGCGAACACCTCCAAAAAAGAAAGAAACCGTTATTTTATGACCATTTTACCAGCGAAGAAAGACAAGTCCCTGAAGAGAAGCAAACTGGACAATCGGTACTGCCAAACACGACTAGCGTTTGTGTTGTTTGCTTCTCTCTAGGTTCCTGTCTTTTTTCGCGGGTAAAATTATTCTAATTCAACACCAACTAGAACAACCTTCAGCATTAAACATGATTTTATAACATATAGGTCGGTGGAGATGCCGTTATCTGGGGTGGCCGCCGACTCCCCTAATGTTTGGAGTTGCACGCGTCGCCAAATATCTGACTTTCGAAACTGCAGTTGCAAGGACCATAAATATTGTAGGCCGCGGATGGCTGCATTGTTTCATTCAGCTCACGTTTGTGCTGCTCCCTAAGGATGCCAACATATTCACTAACCAACGGCGTTAGTTTTCTATCATATCTAAATATCGGGAAACGCTTGAGTCTGTTTCACTGCAAAGCAGTATGTCAAACCCCCCAGTTTTCATCCCGGTGAACCCGGTTTCCCTAGTGCCGCTCCGGAGCGCCTCTTACCCAATGCCGACCGCTCTATTACAACTGCTCTTCCCCTCGCCACCACAGATCGCTCTTCCCAAGTTGCGCTATCGGCTGACAATGGCTTTAGCGCCGTTATCAGAGGATGGGGGAGAACACGCATAAGCGCGAATGGGCTTAAAAACGATCGAAAGCCTCCGCCACTGTGGCTGCATCAAATTCCACCACGTCGAATAGGAACTTGGAGCCACTTGCCCAGTTGGAACGGCGGTGTAAACCCATAATTGTTCTTCAGCTTGAACGGCTTTCCGAGCGACATTTTCGCGGGCGTATTTCATACCTAAGTTTGCGCCTATCACCGGTGGGGCGTGAGCACATAGCTGTTCTTCATGCCGCTACCAAAAGTGCCCGTTGGGCTGGTTCATGATTTAAACGTGGAAGTCCCATGGCTCAATTCTCCCTGTCAGTTGTCCTCTGTAATGGAGCGGTTTCAGTCTGGGTTAGTGTGTTACAGAGACAGTAAAATGTCAACGACGGGGGAGGGGAACGGACAGTCACATGCTTCTCCGCTAGAATGAAGCTCGAGACCTTCCAGGTTTAACTCGCTGTGGGACGCACGCATGTCGTTCGCTTGGTGGAAGAGCAGGGCTTGAAGAAGCGTCGGCCTGAACAGAAGCGCGAATAGGCGCGTAAAGAATAGAGAGCCGCTGCCGCAGCCGCTGCGTCCTCTAGTTCTAGCTCGTCGAGTAGCTGCGAATCCCCCCGATTGAACGGCAACTATCCCGCTTGGAAGGGCGACGTGGGGCAGGATTACTTGTTCAGCTTTAAGGGCTTTAAAGCGTCATTTTTTTACGATTCGTTCACTCTAAGCCCTCGCACATAACCGGTTGCAGGCATGCACAGGTTGCGAGGGGGAGGCAAAGCCATAGGTTTCATGTCCTTACTGATGACATGTCCGTTGTGCTGGCAGGAGGTTTAAACGCCGACGTCCAACGGCCCACTGTGAATTGTGAGGTGTCCTCTCAGCGGTCGAGCGGATTGTGTTGGTGTTACAGAAACAGCAAGATCCGTACGACGCTGGCGTAGAAGAGACAGCTCCATTTTTGTCAGCGCGACTGAAGCTCGGGTTCTTCCAAGTTTCATTTAGCTAATTGGTTGGAAGTATGTTCAATCGCAAGCTACGAACGTGTTTTTTTTTGGTGCGCTAAGTGATCTGCGTTCAGCTTCGCATGTCATCCTTCTTCACTGAGTGGAAGGGCACTAGTTTTTTTAAGCTCAGCTTTGTCAGGAACCTTTTTTGCTTTACCAGCTTTTTGAGCTGGTTGCTTCGATATGGATTTTTAACTGTCCCACTGCTGTATACTAACCTCGAAAGGTAGTGAAGAAATCTGTTTTTATGAAGATAGCGTTACGTCATCATGCAGTATTCTAATATCAAGCATCCAGTGTCGGGCGCCATCAAATATGCGTTCACCTACAAAGAGGGACAGGAGCACAATGTGGGAAATGCAACCAGCCATACTACGGAATTTATTTATTTTTATGTTTGACACAGTGGCGATCACGTCTTGAGTTATACAAAAGCTATCCAGTCTGGACATTGACGAGCAGCGCTTTTACGTGAAGGAGAAAATATTACCCCAATGCGCACGCCTATATCCTCCAGTTGAATGTCTTGCAATGGGAACCCCAGATCTCGTGCATTCCACATCGGTCGTCCCTGAACTGGACCGCGAACAGGATGCACACAAACGAGTACGCAGTCAAAACCCCGCAATTAATTGTGCGGACTTACTCCAAAACATAAACCCCTAGGTAAAGAAAGAAGTTCATTGTTTCTGTGACGCGCGCAGGAACATATACGTTGATTAATTTAAAGTGGGCACGAGACAGGGAGAACTTGAAGACTAATAATCTCCCTTCACTATCCGTCGAACTAAAACTATAGCAACGAATGATATGGTTGAATACGCCCATCCAACAGCAGTGTTTAGACGTCAAAACATGAAACGGGATATTAAAGTTCTGCAGAAACGCTTTGACGTCTTCACTTGAAAAAAAAAGCTCACTTCTTGGAGGAATACCTGATCTACAAAATTATTGAGAACGTGAATCACTTTTCTTTGTTTGTCACTGTTTTAAACCCTTCGACATTTAGGGTTATTATTCGTAGCATAAGGCGAAAAATGAGAACTCCAGCAGGGACTGCACTAGCTACAAAAAGTTTCCGAAAAATTTAAGAACTTCAACAAGCGCTCTGTGACTTCACGCGGGCTTAGAACGCGGAGGTTGGGCGAACGCCACGACTACGCGCAGGCCCCCCAAGAGACAAAAATCCCGGGCCATCTCATCTAACGTGAAACGTGGGGGCGGGCGAAGTTTGCACTGTAGGCCGGTGTTACCGAGAGCAAAATCGTTGATAATAAGGAAATGAGAGCCAGAAGGCAATCATTGTGAACTATATACACATCTACCTTTATTATATACAATCAGCAATCGTGTATCTAGCCCCCGGCAGTATGCATAATGCATTTCTTGGGTTCTCCATCGTCCTAATATTCCTGGTGTATAAGGATCCTGCGCTCCGGGTCGTAGATCACGCCCAATTCAAGAAGAGTTATAGAGCTTTGCTGTAAAAGTATGGTGCCTTTGAAACACGAAGCGTTCTAGAGCACTGCGTTGGAACACCAGTGTCCTGGGGCCGAATTCTCTAAACGGCGGGACGGGCCGTCGTTTTGAAACGACGGGGTAGCGCCATGCAAATGCATGTGTTCTGGGGTAGGGGCTGTCGCTATGGGGTGCACTGTGGAGAGAATGAGCCGCAGAAGAGCAGTGCGGCAAAGGCACGAAGCGACAAGCGAAACGACGGGGGGCAGTGGGTGTCACTTCGCGCCCTTGCCACACTGCGTTTCTGCGGCTCATTCTCTGCGCAGCGCACCCCAAAGCGACGGCCCCTACTCGAGAACACATGCATTTACATGGCGCTACCCCGTCGTTTCAAAACGACGGCCCGTCTTTAGAGAATTCGGTCCCCGGTATGTTCTTTTAGTGCGCGTTCAATGCTAGTGCAAGGCGTTGGAAAACGAGTGTCCCGGTGTTTTAGTACCGGGACTACAGGAGACGACGACAGGAGACGCCGATAGCCCGAGTCTCTCGAGCCGATAGCCCGAGCGACTCGTGCGGCCGCGTTGCACCGGCTACATTCCACTAGCTCCATCACTCGGTACACGGACGCTGCCCGCTACTCCACCCAGCGAGCTTACGCCGTTGCCGTTATCCACCACCGCTTTCAACAGCTTTCGGCAGCCACTATCCGCACCACCACTGCCACAACGGCCGAAGAAGCAGCCATTGCGCTAGCAGCCACTTAAGCCAAAGACTACGTCACCGTATTTAGTGACTCGCAAGAGGCATGCCGCCGATATCTTCGCGGCCGCATTACTCCCACAGCTCTCCGCATCCTTCAGGCTAATTACGAACTACCCGACATCGAACTCATCTGGGCACCCCGTCACGCTGACCTCTCCGGAAACGCTGCGGCCCACGCCGCTGCCTGCGAGTATGCACGCCAGGCCGTCTCCGACCGGCAGCCTCCTTGCCCAGATACCCCTCTCACCTCCCCTGATGTCCTCACCCACTACCGCCTCAGCCGCCGCAGATATCCATCCCCTCACCCTCGCCTTAGTCGTCTCGAAGCCACTACCCTCCGAAGGCTACAAACTAACTCTTATCCCCACTGTACACTCCTCCACAAAATGTACCCGACCCAATACTACACGACCTGTGCCTACTGCCCATCCCCTGGCACCCTATACCACCTGGTATGGGAATGCCAGCAATCCCCGTCTTTATCTCCAATCCCCAACCCTATTTACGAGCAGTGGGTGGACCGGCTGACCAGCTCGGACCTTGCGGCGCAACAAGAAGTCGTCGCTAGAGCCCGGGCAGCCAGCCAGGACCAGGGCATCCCGGACTAAGGATGCCCCTTACAGGGCTGGTGCCCCTACCATCTAGCACCAAATTTGCTCGTTTTTATTAAACGTTTATTTCTCTCTCTCTCTCCGCGGACACGCAGGAGCTGTGCAGCGGGGAACGCTGTCACGTGACCTCGGGACAAAGAAATGTGCAGGAGAGAGCACACAATGCCCACCAATGCTGGTACAAAACCAAACATCAAATGGCGCAAAGAGAGAAGCATCAGTAGGCTTTTGCCTCAGTATTCGATTGAACTTCTGCCGTGTTCCTCACCAATGAGAGTAACCACCAGCGAGCGAGAATAACGGGGTTATCAGGGAAATAAAGAAGATAATAAGGATAGAGAAGGCCAATGGTGCTACTCTCACTTCACGAATCCCCACTAACGCTAGGGTAGGCAGACGCAACTACTTCTTGTGTCTGCTAAGTCGTCCGAGTCGGATGATTACGATGACACGCGTTCGTTTTCCACGCGCGAGGTGTACATGACGTCCCCAACCTGGTTGATCGCGTTCACCAGACGCAGATTTTTAACGTGCGTTGCACAGGCAGGGTTGGTAGAGTTCCGTAGGTTGGCAGGGAGCGAGGAGTTGTCCAGGTGTCGTGAGGGCCCGCCTGGGAGGCCTGCTTCCGTCGCGTCACGGAGATAGCGTTTGGACGCCTCTCGGAGGACGGGCTTGGCCTTTTCTTCGGTGGAAGTGCGCGGAGACCGCGCCTGCGGACACCTCGGGGATTGGCCGCAGGAACACGGGTAGGATCTGCTGGCTAGTACGATGAGAGCTGCCTACGGAAATCCCCTGAGCCACCTTCCGGAGCCACCTGAGCCACCTTCTCAGGTAGAGCTGGGGGGCGAAAGGGACGCTTCGTTGGATGAAGAGTATGAGCTGCCCGCCGTCGCTTCATTGGGCTGACTAGCAAGCTCGTCAGATAAGGTCGTGTCGTTCGCAGGCGTAACCATGGTTGTCATATCTTCCATCAGCGTCTCGTCGATATTTAGCGTAGCCTGCGAATCGTCACGACTGGAAGACGAAGCGCTGCAGGGGATGTCATCTGGTGAAGTTAGTCGCCGGGCGGAAGTCATCTGTGGAATATCGTTGGTGTTTTGAAAGAGTTCCGCAAATGCGCTTGCTGCGTCTGCATAAGAACGAGGTCGCAGGCAGTCCGCCGTGGCGTGGCAGCTCAGAAATATGGCCGAGCACGTGTCGAACTCGTGTCGAAAGGTGTCGCACCTAGGATACTATGGTGTCTTCCAGTCTGAGTGGCTATGGTCCTCTTGTTCGCAGCAAGAGCGTATTCTCATTACGCCCCGTACTCGCACCGTGCCTTGTATCCTCGTAACGACAGGAAATTTGCGCCGGGAGATTTATCTCGATTCGGACGGGGCGCACGGCATTCTCAATGCGCGGTCGACCGTTGAAGTTCGGGTAATGAACGCTAAGGACCCTGCCGTAAGGCGAAAGGGCTGCACCCAGGTCTTGATCGTTCATGTATGTGCACCCGGCGGTAAAATAATCCGGGGCATGCCAGAAGGTGGGAAGATGCTTCGCCGCACCATCTGACGTTGCACTTCTGGTGTCGAAACATCCATGTGCGCGTGCACGTCCAACCACGCTCGCCATCCGGTGTTTTCTTTCACTTCAAGCAGGAAAGCTGTTCACATTCAGCAATTGGCGACAGGGGTCACTTTATTTGCTAACACGACCCGCTGGCCACGCTTTGGCGGCGAAAGGCGAGAGTGAAGTTTGCGCTGCTTGCTCTGCCCCCACCCAACAGATACCATGTCTTGCCAGTCTCGGTGAGGAACTTAAGCTACATATATTCCACCGCGTCCGTGTGTTTTGTGTCTAACCATGCATTTCGTTGGTAACCGAGAATAATCACACAAAACGGGAAGGAACGGGGGCGAGAAATATTTTATTTTAATAAAGTTGATGATAGGTCGCCTGGCACACGTACTAAAACAGGTATTGACTGGGAAAAAACGCGAGTAGAGATCGGCGAAGTGGTGGGTTTGGCAACAAAATAAGATTAAATATTAAGTGGAAATTCGCGTTGAATGGACTGTCACAGACACAGACCAAAATTTTCGCTTTCAGACAGTTGAACAAGCGCTATCACAATTAAAACTAAGATATTAAAATCACGTTGCAGTGCGTCCATTATCAGAGTGAGGCAGTTAGAGCAAAATACGCTTCACCCTTACAGTCCGCCGCAGAGGCGTGGACCTTGGAGATGTACTCAGCATAAAAGGGACCCCTAGCGCCAAGCGCTCAACTCTATCGGCCTTGCCACTTGAAGTGAAAGAAAAGACAGGTTAGTATACAGGGATTAGACGCCCAAACGCACATTGGTGTCTCGACACCAGAAGTGCAATGTCAGATGACGCGGTGATGCGTTTTGACACGCCCTCGCGAGCCCCTGGTTGTTATGCCGCCGGCTGTAAAATTGGAAACTGTACACAGTGACGTAGGTGATCTCTGGCACGAAATGCCATTGACGACGATGAAACCACGCTTGTTGAGGGTTTTAGTTGCAGCGGAGGACGAAACTACGTAACAAATCTTCATGCCTCCTTTGAGCTCGACGACCTCTAAGCCATGCTGACGCACGACTTCTTCCATTGCAACAATGATGTCGCTAACAGAAGCAACCTTGGGGGCATCACGCTTGAGGCATTGAGCCTTGGGGACTGGCGGCCGGTATTTCACGCCAGCGGGTCGGTAGAGGCCATCTTGGACGGCGAGATGACGTTGACGAACAGTGATATGGTGGATAGCGTCCGAAGACACAGAAGGGGGGAGGGACGGGCTACCCAACGCAAACCGCAGGGTCGCCCCTCAAGAAAACGAAGTAAACTGACTCAACCGACTAGCCGCCACACAGCTTGTCCCTAGGTTCAATTTTCCAGTCAAGAGCTACGGGGAAATTTGAGCAAGAGGTCTATATATGTAGAATGGTCTGAAACTACTGGAACCGCTGGCACTGGTTATACATGTCCTCGTTGTATAGCGCAAAACAACTGAAAGTACATTTGAGGTAAACCACATGTACTTAACCGGAAGCCACAGTGTTCACTTTGTTAGGAATGCTCCTTGGGTTTGTGTTTACGATAGTAAGCGAAAACGAATTGTACGCGGAAGAAGAAAGCACGACGCGTTCAGAATGACGCAGTAAGGCTCCAGCACTTGTGAAATGAAATCAATCATAAAAAGAACAGAACTCCTCTCGTGCTGTTTCAGGAACGGGAGGGGCTTGCCCTGAGAAGAGGGAAAAATGTAATTGCTTTGGACAAACCACTTTTCGATTCAAAAAGAAGGAGTGAGACAAGGAGACGGAGAGCACGGTGGGTGGTACCAATGAACGGATAACGGCGCAACAGGTCCTAACGAAATAAGATATTACGAAACTGCAGGCAAATCGCGGCTTTGCACTTCCGACACGTTTCCCGTTAAGTGTAACGGCTTTAATTTTTTCTCTGAAGTTGGCTGCACGCGTTACTGTTCCGCGCGGATGCTAATTCCGTACCACTCCGGCCTTTAGGATGCATGTGTTAAAAATATATAATATATGCAAGCACACCACTTTGTTTTCGCACCGAACGAAAGCTAGTCCAAGCTCCTAAGCTTCTCGGTAGGAACTGATTCATCCGCTATTCCTAATGTCCTTGCATTTTACGAAGCAATTTCATTTACAAATATTTTTGTACCAGATATTTCTTAGGAACAACGTCGAAATTGCACATTTATTGCACACCTGTCGCTGCTACGACGACCTATGCACTGTTCTGCAGAAACTTAGGTCGCGAAAGGAACCCTGTTTCTCGGTGCCTGAGTTTCGATGCAGTTCAAGAACTAACCCACCCATGTGTTGAGATGGCCATGCAGGTAAAAGAAACACAGGCGATTTAGATTAACTCGGAGCCTTGACAATTTCCCGCTTATAGACCCGTGCTGGAGCTTCAGCACAGAAAACTTCTACTTCAATCTTTGATATTTGTTGCTTAAGTTTTCCTCCAGCCTTCCTCCAATGCTTAACCAAACGATGTTGACGAAGACAGGACCAGATTAACTGCATTCAAATTTGAAACTCTATCCAGGCATTTGATGCAGTATATATTTTCATGCAGCTTTTAATAAATGTCTTTCGTCTTGAAGATGACACTGTAGAGAACCAGAACATTCCTGAATTATTCTTTAAAATATATTGGATATTACCAACCAGAGTTGACATCACTTTATTGAGAAGGGTATGAGGATTTACCTGGAAAGGAATCAACGCCGGTGACAAAGATGCTGCGGGCTCCTTATCCGCTAGGAGGACAGCTAAAATACGAGGAATGACCTTCCGTTGGATCGGTCGCCGAAGTAGATAATCGAAGTGATGATCCGATGAAGCGATGGCTCATGGTCGACGGCATATGACAATCAATGAGCTACTCCGAGCAAACGCAAAATGTGTAATATGTACACTCTATTTGCGCTGCGTATTTACAACTCTTAAGGCTCATGATCGCATACAAGAGGTCAGGCAAGGCCCGCGTCGAGCGGGGGCTCGCCGCTCTCCTTTCCTCTCTCAATCCCAAAACATCAAACTCGGCTTTACAACCAAAACCCCGCTTACAAACGGCAAGTCCCAATTTGAGAGTGAGGTTGGCTCATTGATTAGCCCACCCTAGTCGACTGATTGGTCACAGTGAAAAACAAACTTAGGGGAGTTCCAAAGAGTCACGGGACTCACCTCTCACCCTCATTCCGCAAAGGTATTCCGCAAAACACAAATACAACACATATTAAAACCAACCAATTAAAAGCAAACCTAGTGACGGTCATTGCTTGTCGGGCGGCTCGTCTTATAGTGTTGTCAATACCGTGCACGCCAATGATTGTGCCCCGCGCTGCCAAAATTCCTTTGCTTTGTAAACACGTCGAGCGCATAACAATGCCGGGTCGCCTGCCCATTAACGCATCCCAGCCGCCGAGCCCCCAGGTCCAGGAGTGTGAGGAACGGAAACTTCGCCCAGTAGCTTTGAGCCGTGCAACTGTCGTAGACAGAACGTCTGTTCCCCGCTTCCTATCTTTGACCTCTTAAATGACCTGCAGCGCCCGGCCGGTTCGGGCATTCTCATGGCGGTAATCGCGGTCGCTAAAATGTCAACGGAACCCATCCGCCAGTTTTCCAAACGAACGAAAGGTAATCCCCCTTCGAAAGTTAACATCGCTTTCAACTATTTTGGGGCGACCGACGCATTTGTATAAGCCTGCTCCAGGCCCGCTGGTCGGCTAAACATAATAGCGCGTCGAAGAAAAACGAAGCTTCCGCGGTTTCACCCCACACCCCTCGCCCCCAAGTCAGCTCGGCCGGTGTGAAAACAAACACAATAAAGGTAAACACGCTATACCTACCAATAGATTTCCAGTTGCTAGGCGATATTATTTGAGGCGCCCGAACTTAACAAGGACTTTTATACGGTTTACTCCCAAACACTTCACTGAAGCATTTGACCCTCGATGTACGATAACGCATCGGTCATATCCCTGAACAACACGGCTTATCAACAATTTTCTGGAGTTTTCTTTTTGCCCGTACCTGTTGTGAGCACTACAGGGTCCACTTGGTAGAGATAAAGATGTTCAATAGAAAGTACTTCCAGTAGAGCTAGGCAAGGTGCCGTTCTGTTTTGGTTCTTCAATCGCCGCGACAGAAGGGCTCGAGATTTGTTGCCGATGTGACAGCTGTCCGCTCCATAGACCTTGTTTCTAAGAGGCAGTCCTTCGTTTCCTTTTGCCTGGGAATTGACGCTGAAAAATCACCTTCATTGTACTCACGTGTTGCTGAGATTATGGACAGGTAAGTGGCTCGATTAGTTTACATTGAGGTGGTGGCCAGACAGTGACTGGCATGCCAACCTGAGACCTGGCTTTTTTATCCTTTTACCTGCGGTTTAACTAGAACGAAAATTTACTTCAAGCAAAATTTGTTCGAACGTGTCGTATCCTGCCAGTAAAGTCGGTAGTGAACAATACTTAAGCTACACAGTGCTGAGTACTTTTATTTAAACGTTTTGAAAACACGCCACAGCAGCCGCTGCACCACTAAGCAGAGTGGGGCCACAACTGGTCGCCACTGCAGCGAACGTCCGTTACGTTGGACGGAAAGGGGGAAAAGCTGGGTGGCAATATTGACTCTCAGATAGGGGGTGATTTTACGACGCCACCGACACACTGCCAAGGTTGTCATGCCACAATACGTTGTATTAGATTGTCACCGTTATTACGCTAAAGATTTTTCACGCAACTCTTCTAACAAATCGCAAACTCTCCGTAAACATAAATATTATAATAAAGTTCGAAATCGGAACCCTAGTAACGCGCGCAGAAACCTGAGTCCGCCCGTGGCGACAATTTCGTTCGTGGTAGCACTTTTGTTTTCTTTAAGGGGTGAAGCCCCTAACGGGCTGAGGCTGTGGGCGTCTACTGTCGTCGTCGGAATCCTCGTCGTATTCGTCGACTCGTGTACTCACGGCACTAACACAACGGGAAACTCGTTTACGCCTCGCGTTAGAACGTACTGCGTTAAAAAAAAATTAAACCTGTTTCACTCAATGTTAAAGCTGTGGGAAGTGCGGAGCAGAGATTCGCCATAATGAGCATGCAGCGCCATTATGCGCCCACTGCTGCCACCCAATGCATTTCACATTTAACGCTTTTGCAGTGCTCCTGCGCCTCATGCCTTAAACTGATCCAGCGGGAGTTCTGTTATTTTTGTGCTTGCTTTAAATTCGTATACCGGGGCTGCTATGTATCATTTCCAACATGTAATTTTTCTCATGCGCGGCTGGAGCCTTTCTGCGTCATTTCGAACGCACCATTATTTTATTGCGCGGCTGGACCGTTTATGCGGCATTTGAAACGCGCCATTTTTTTTGCGCGGCTGGAGCCTTTCTGCGTCATTTCGAAGGTGACATTTTTTTCTTGCTCAGCCGCTTTTTTCGCTTACTATCGTAAAATCCACCCCAACGAGCGTTCCTAACTAAAATAATGGGGGGGGGGGGCTGCCCGTTATATACAGGTTTTTCTTCAAATTTACCTGAAGTTTTCTTTGCGCTAAACAACGGAGAGATCTATGACAAGCGCCAGTGGTTCACGAGGTTCGAACGGATATGACTATTTAAACCGCGTGGTTTTCGAAGCCTCGGCGTGACCCCCTGACTACGGTACATAGCGCTCTACTTGGGTCCGTTATCTCGCTGCATCGCCTGATTCCGGCAGTCGCATCAACAGTTAGCGAGCTAAGATGACAAGATGAGTCCATAAAGTGCTCTGCACTTTAGGAACACCGGTACACTCGTATACGCCTCGCGCTGGGGCGCTTCGTAACGAACACTAAAAAAACACCGGGACACTTATTTGCACCTCGCGCTAGAAAGCTTCGTGCGTCAAAGACAAGAGATTTTACAGGAAAGCTGTATAACTCTACCTCCCAATGGCTTTATCTCCGTGGTAAAGAACGCCAAGGTGCCAGGACCACACTTATAGAATACATGCTTCGCTCCTCCTCAGGTTTCACGTTAGAGGAGATTTCTCGGAATTTTCTGTCGAGCGCAGACGCGTTAGAGCAGCAAAGCCAATAAGCCGCGTGCGAACGCGGATTTTATCTGCATTCACGTGATCTGCAATTTCCTCCCTGATCCCAGCGACTTGTTTCCTGATCCGGGTAGTCACTCCTATCATCCTTAATTTCAATGAACCTTGGTTCCATGGCCCGTTGAGCCGACCTGAGCTTGCTTATCGCTTGTTTAGTAAGCGCCGCGGTTCTTCTAGATAAATCGTTACTGGGACGATGCATTGTTTGTCTAGTATTTTTTAGTGACGGAGGTAGCTTACTTTTCCATTTTTTTCTGAGTGCAGCCCAGCCCATACCTTTTGTGAGCCGTATTTCTGTCTCGTCCTTTTGATCAACATGGACAATTTGCCGTCCGTAGTTACACGCTTCTTTTGATCTAGCGTTGCGTCACCCTAACTGACGAGGGTGCTTTCAGCATGCTTATTTACAATTACTTTGGATTGCTAATATTTCTTTGTAGCCCCACAGGTCAAGTTTTTTGGCTGTAGTTCTTTAACAATTCGTGCACGCGCTTTGCTGACTCACTGACAAAGCGAAGGTCGTCTAAAAAACTCAACTGGATCAAGTGTTTTTCGTTTATCCGTAATCTTCCCTCTTCAAGTCAAGCTTCCTGAATACCCGCTTCATACGTGCTGTGAACACTTTCGCAGGGATGGTATCTCCCTCTTGCACTTCTTTTCTGGCTGAAATTTTTTTGGCGTTTCGTGTTGAGGGTTGTTGCGGTATATTAGTCATATATGTGGTTTCGCAGTCTCACGGCGGTCTCCTACATTTCTTCATTTTTCGAATCTTCCAGCGGTACTGCAGCGCTTACTGAATCAAACGCTTTTTTCTTCGTCTACAAATACCATGTAAAGGGTCCTATTATGCTCCACAAATTTGTGTGTTACCTGATTGATAACATGGATGTGGTCTATTGTAGAGTACCCTGTTTTCAACCCAGCCTTTTCCCGAGGATGGAAATGCAAGCTGTCGCTTATTCAGTTGCCTATTGCCTAGGGAAACAGATTTTATACAACTGAGATTAGGATGATGGGTATCTGTCACGCGTCCTGCCCGGCAGAAAAGATGGGAACGGGTGCGGGCTTCAGAAAAGACATTTATCACCATGGAAACAAACAAAACAGAGCAAAGAAAACACACGCGAACAAACTACGAAACTCTCCGAAGACACTTCTGCCTAAGAACCCAAACAATGTCTTTGCAAGATATGGCATTACAGGTGAGGCTTTCGAAGGTCATGCGTGTTGACGTGAGGAAATTGCCGGGCGCCGAGAAGAGCTGGTACCCGCGTGCTGTTGTGTTATTGGCCGACTAGCGTAGTGAGGCTGGGATTCCGGAGGACCTTTCCGTTACTAGGTCCTTTGTATCACAGGACGACGGTTCAATGCCGCTGACCGAAGAGGTGCGACCGTCGCTGCTGGAGCCGCCAAGGCATGGGTTGGCGGAGCGTTGGGAGGCTGAAGCCGATACGTCGTAGGCCCGCTCCCGCCCAGGCTTAAGGTGGTGTTGGTGAAAAACATTTATTAGGTGCATGTACAAGTGAGAGATATGGGCGGCCTTAAGAGCCGACCCTGTACAAACTCTAGGAGGAGTCCCTAGTCCGGGACCCCTGTGGCTTCCGCGGCGGCGCGCGCCCTGGCCACGAGGGCTCTTTGGCCCTCCAAGGTCGAGCAGCCGAGCAGGGCAGCCTCCCAGCTCTCACGGGTCGGCGGAGAACGGGACGGGATTGGGGAGACCGCCAGGTTAGATGGGCATGCCCACACCATGCGGAAAGTATCTGTAAACGGATGATCACAGTGTGGGCATTCCCCGGAGAAGCCCGGATTGAAATGCTTAAGTATCGCCGGGCACAATACCGCGTTAGTGTATACACGTAAGAGCCAGCGCTCGTCAGCCTTAGTCAGGCCCGGCGTCGGAGGCGGAAATCGGAGCCTGTTCGATTTGTACGTCGCTGCGATGTCGCGAAATGAGGTGACCGGGTTAGGTTCTGGATCGTCACGCGATGGATAGCGAGGAGGGTCCTGGGAATCAAGCGCGTGGGCTGAGGCATCGGCAGCCTCGTTATCACCCAGAACTGCGTGACCTGGAGTCCAGATGACGGAACGTGTATTTGGGCGGTTTATATAACAACAGGCCTTGAGGATTCGAGCAGCGCGAATGGTGATGAGACCTTTCGTAAGATTTTGGCACGCACTCCGTGAATCGGTAATAATGATCCGAGAAGCGGGGTCTGCTGCAGCAAGAGCTATGTCGACTTCCTCCGCGTGTGTAATGTCCGAGGTTCGAAAAGTGAGCCCTGGAACAGGCACATTTTGATGGACTACGGCTGCCGTGTACCACACACCCATGGTGAGGGCCAGACGCGTCTGTGTAGAATATTCCAAGCCGGGACCCATGGCCCCCTTTGAAGGCTGTAACCCGCGCAGTTCGTCTGCCTTCGTGAGTCCCCCTAGCCATGTTTTGGGGCAGAGGCTGGATATCCAACGCACCACGCCAGTCCTCTGGGATCGTGGTGCGCTCTTCTGCCTGATAGCTGTAAGAGATATGGAAGCGTTGTAACAGGCATCTCCCAGGGTGCGATTTGGTAAGCAGCAGGTACTGGTTATGGAGATGGCCCTCTTTGAGTTCCCCGTACGTGTTGGTCATGACCAAATCTGCAAGACATTGGTTAGATGTCGAGATCGGAAGGTCGAGGGCGCGCCTGTATATTTTAAGGAGAATGACTTCGAGCGTGTGCACATCCCATTTGCGCAAACTTAGGTAGGGTGTCCAGTAGAGGATCCGACTGGTCACGAAAGCGTTGGCGAGGCGCAAAGCATCGCGGCTTCTGAGACCCCCCGCTTGTTCGAGACCCGACGAACCATGCGGCCCACTTGATCCCCGACCATGCGTAACTTGCGCAGGGTTGTGTCGACTTTCCTGCTCTTGTGTATGAACATCCCCAAGACGCGGATTTCTTCGCGTTCCGGGATTGGCCCGGTGCGCAAGGAAAGTGCGATTTAAGACGTGTCTTTTGCTTTGGGGCAAAGATGAACGTACTCCGATTTTTCAGGTGAACATTCGAGGCCGCAGCGGCGGGCGTATTCATCTACGACCGATGCTGTATGCTGCAGGCTGGTCTCAATGCTGCCAAGGGAAACCTGGGTTGCCCACAGCGTGATATCGTCGGCCTACAGAGCGTGCCCTACGCTGGCGATATCTTTCAGCAGTGGGGGGAGATGAGCCATGGCGAGATTGAACAAAAGAGAGGAGAGAGGAGTATGGCTTGCGCGATAAGTGCAGCGGGGTTGGTTTGTCAGAGCAGGCGCACTCCGCTTCAGCGCAGGCACTTTTCGCAGCAGTTGTCGCGCCGGAAACACAACAAAAGGAAAAGTAAAAGTTCCTCTCGCTCTCTTTAGCCGCGCAGCGAGCCCACAGCTGCAGGTTTCGTACAGGCTTCAAAAGCAAAAATTCAAGGGTTTTAAAGAACTTTCAAGGACCAGAAAAAAATTTTCAAGGTCCCCATCTAATGTTTTATCTGGTATTATTTATAACTTTTTCAACACAAGGCAAAGGTTTTTATTGCGCAATACCTAAGCGGGAGTTAGTGCACATTTAGATAGGCACTAACGGGTTCGTGAATGCTCCCCCAGCTCCATTTTTTATTTCATGGTTGGTAGTTAAAGGTGTTTCTTTTTTCTTGGTGTTTTGCTCACGCTGTTTTATTTCAAAAGTTCGTCGCATTGCCTGCATTGCATGCTTTGTCAGCAAGAGCACCAGCTGAAATTAAATCAGCAAGTGTTGCTGTAAGGCAGGACGAACTATGTACGCGTCCACCATTTGCACGTACAAGCAAACGCAGATGGAGCATATGAGGCACAGCAAACATGCAGTGGGCAAGCGTCCACAGACTAGATGGAAGATGCAAGAGAGAGAACAGAAGCCAGGGGATTGTATTGTGACATGGATTAGAGTAATGAGTGCCTGCTCCCAAAGTTGCCTCGTAATACTGAAAATCCACCAAACTGGTAACTTCACGCAATACGCTGAAACTTCCCTGTTACAATGTTTCTTTAGATTTGTTAACACCTAAAGTCCACGACCGACACTTTAAACTCCTGAGAAAAGACAGAGCCATTGATTCTCTCCAGAAGAATCAAGGGTATTCAAGGACCACCTAAAAATTCAAGGGCTTTCCAGGCCTTGAAATTGACACTTATAAATTCAAGGGTTTTCAAGGTTTTCAAGGATCTGTGCGAACCCTGAGCTGCAAGCGAAGCGCCCCTGCTTGGCCGCGCGCCTGCTCCGGACACGGTCGCCGTGGCCCACAAAGTTTTGACAAAGACTGTACCTGGGCTTCACCTTGCCGGAACAAGAGAGGCGCACCTTATTAGAGGTGCCCAGTCGCCGGACGTGTAGAATCTCGCCTTCAGGCCAGTAAAGGCTCTCACGAAGTGCGGCTTCGGTATCGGAGCTGCGCAGGGTCGCCCCTTCATAACAGGACTCTTGAGTGTCCGCCCGCAAGTAACCGAACAGGGGCAACGGTCCGGCGGGTAAGGGAACCGCAAACTCACCGATACGTTTGTCCGCTATGTGCTGGTGCGAGGAGTAGACTAAGATGAGATTTTGTTCCTGCACCATCACTACAGTAACTAGCCGTGTCGCGGTCACTCCGAGGCAGGCGATGAGCGCGCGACCGGCCCCGTTCTCGGGGAAAGCGTCGACGAGGAACAGCTGAGTCAGGGGTTTGAGCACAACGACGAAGTCCGTTACTTTCGGTTTCGGCAGGGGTTGAGGATGCCACAAAGGCCTCTTGGGACCCCGCTGCGGGCCCGTCCTCATCTGCAGCGTTTCCCCTTGTCATGGCCACGAAGGCCCTTTACTCTTCCTGTTTAGCTACTACAGTCAAATCATGATATAACAAATCATTTCGGACCACCGTAAATTGTTCGTTATTTTGAAATATTGTTGTAATGAAAACTGGCAGTTGTAATCCAGTGCATTGCGTGTTCTTTCCAAACCTAGGTATGAAAATGACGTACGTTAGCAGTAGACGCGTGTGCAGACAGGCAAACTCTCAGATTAAAATGTTGCGCTCACTTCAGCAACTTTATTTGAAGGAATCAGTCATTTTCTTCTAGCGCGTAAAGCATGCACAACCGAATATAAATGCCTCTACATATTCCACCTTGCACAACAGCTTATCGGGTACGTCATTGACCGAGCAATAAAAGTGTGGAATATCTTCATGCGCACCAAAAACTCAGTATTCGACATGGTTTCATCTTCTGTGTTCGGTATACCACAGTCGTCTTCCTTCGTGTCGTCATCTTCACTAAAAAGTATGACTGGTGTCGCTTCTTCTTTTCTTTGTCGGTAGCTCCATTCGTCTTTAAATATTGCAGTAACTTCGCAGCAAGATCCCCCACAGCAACGAAATACCTGCCCCCACGCGTGATTTGCGCGAAGAACGTCCGAACGGCCATACAATACGACCGAACAATATGAGAGAGTAACGAGGCAAACGCGGCTAGGCCTGCGAGGCCACTGCACAATAAACCACAGCTTTCTGGTAGCGCTAGGTGTTAGCACTCGACTTGGTGATGATGATAGCTACTGTACTCAGGCAATCCAGAGAGAAACGGCTGTTTCCGCTTCACGAGAGACTTTCGACGCTGTTACTTTTAGGCGAATTCGTAACAGTGATGTACCTCGATTATAATGGAGAAAATAAATTACGTGCGTTAGTCTGAATTATGCACTACGTGGAAGTTCGCAGTTCTGAAATACTTTTACATATACAATATATGCAATCTGGTGCGGATTCCTAAAATATCCGCAGATATGAGTAATTCGTTAGTGTGGGGCTAGTAGTAACGTGATTTGACTGTATAGGACGTCGTAAGCTAACCTTGCAGGCGCACTAGCTTCCACTAGTGTAACGTCGCTGGCGTTATGCCTGGTGTAGAAAAGTTCCGCTCCGTTTATTCGCCCGCTCATGTTGTGCGTAATGTTATTCTGTTCGTCGCTGAGAAGTAGAATTTGTATTGGCCAATATCTTGTTTCTTAGCTTGCGAATTGCGGGTAATCGCAAACTACAAACAAGCGTGTTTGTCCCTTCGTGTGCTCGCACTCGCACAGCTTTTCTGGTCATCTTGGTTCACAGAGTGCAATCACACTAAATTTTATTGACGCTCAGCTGCAGCCGCATTCTTTACTGGGAAACAAACAAGACGGTTTTTTGCAGTTTTTTGTAGAAAAGCGCGCCCAAGGGAAAAAACGCGTTGGCGCCTAGGTTGGGCTTTCCTGCCCCTGAGGTTTTCCCGTGGAAGCAAACGGCCTCAGTGCCTGTTGTGGCTGGTTTAAGTCGGCCGTCGTACAATGAAACAGTGCCTCACACGAAAGGATGCGGATGGACTTTTTATAACAATGTAGCGTGCACTGTGCTGAAAGCACCTTTTAAAATATGCATTCTAGTGCATTCATAAATCTACGCTAGTATAACTACCGAGACTTTGGAAACAGCGTCGTCCGGCAGAAGCACAAGCTGAGACGTCATCTTAGGGCACCCCCGCATAAGGGTGCTATAATTTTCGTGGCTCTGGCTTAGTTGGATGGAATCGTCGCCTTGCGCTGTACAGACCACTCTGGCAGAGTAGCTAGTAGCTAGTAGCAGAGTAGCTAGAGTAGCACGCGCTAAAAACACGAAGGAAAAGAACTAATTTTCAAATAAAAGTTGTACTAACCTTGTCGAACGGTTTCGCCGTACCGAAGAATTTGGCATTCATTGAACGCAGCTGCACCGCACCTTTAGCAAAGCATCATGTGACTCGGTGGCCCGAGCTCTTGCTTCAAGCTCATCTGCGAGCCACCCGCGCTGCCGCCAATGCAAGCTTGCCGCATTGCCGCATGCGCTCTCCGCAGCTGGTTCGCCGCCTGCCACGTGACTCGCCACGTACACGCGAGCTTCGCCGTATTGGCGGTGAGATATTTGAGTGGAGCCCCCTGGCTCTGACGTCGGCTTAGGGATTCGAGCCGCTGCCGTCTGCTACACTCCGCTTGTGAGGGCAACAGTGCCTGGGCTAGAAATCGCCCGCTTCGTTGCTGTGGTGCGTTAAAAAGCGTATTTCTAGCGACTCAGATATTTTGCCAGCTTCTGACGCATCTGAATAATCTGAAGCTGTATCCCCCACAAGTTTGCAACACACGAAGATATAGAGAACAACTTTCTTCAGAGTATCGGTCAGAATATCGTGTGTAACTCGTCCTTTCTTGCTTATTCGCGAGGATCAGCGATCAGAGCTTCTCGATAAGTATTTAAAATGCGTAGGCTTCCCTGCAGTATTTTTGAGATGCTCCTTTGAAGACTCAACAGTCTAATACTACGTACCAAGCAGCGGCCTCTACATGCTCATCGCACAGCAGGAAATAAAGCGGCTTTCTTCTGTTTATTTCGTTGTTGTCTTGTATCGGATTGATGTTTCTCTTGCTTTTGTTTTTCTGCCCAACGCATTAATTTTTCTGCGCCATCACCAACTTCTTATTAGGAGGTTTCGGGATGTTTGGGAGCCTCACAAAGGTCGTGTGGATATTTCCTTCATTTTGTATGGCATACATTCCCTTCTTCACAAATTGGCACAAGCGCAAAGTGAACAGGCTTAGAAAACAGCTTAAGGCTAAACGTGACCCTTAACTTAGAAACAATCTTAGCTTAGCGCTAACGAGTATGAAAAGAAAAGTAAAATCTGCCAAAGATACGTATTTTAGCCATACGCTCCCTATGTTTTTGGAAACATCTCCCCAAAAATTTTGGAATTATTTGAACCCTAAAAAATGTGCCTCCAACATTGCTTCCCCTGATGATAATAAAATGAAAGCCAACCTGTTTAACGATCATTTTAAGTCAGTCTTTACTGAAGATAACGGAATCTGTCCTGACATAAGCATTCCTTTGAACCAGCAACTTCCCCCACTTACAGTGTCCGAAGCCGGTGTTCTCAACATTTTGTTAATGCTTGATACTAAAAAAGGGGCTGGACCCGACAATATACCTAATGTATTTCTCAAAAGATACGCTGAATGGATGGCCAAGTGTCTGTGCATAATTTTTACCAAATCTTTGTCAACTAGCTCGCTACCCGCCGAATAGAAAATAGCAAAAGTAATCCCCGTACACAAAAGCGGCAGCGAAGCAGATGCCTCCAACTTCAGACCAATTTCCCTGACAAGCACCGCATGTAAATTACTTGAACATATTATCCTGAAACACATAACAACTTTTCTTGCCCATGAGCATATTTTATCACCATATCAGCACAGGTTTCGTCAAGGTATGTCAACTGTCACCCAACTTATTGAATTGATTCATGACCTCTCCTTAAGCGTAGACCACCAGAAACAAATGGACCTTATAATGCTTGATTTCTCAAAAGCATTCGACCGGGTACCTCACACAAAACTATTAAAGAAACTAGAAGCAACCATAGGAAAAGGCGCAATCAGTGACTGGATAAAAGACTACTTGTCCAACCGATCACAATACGTTCAAATTCATCAAGAAAGGTCATCCATAGTCAAAGTCACATCGGGTGTACTCCAAGGTAGTGTTTTGGCACCTATCTTATTTTTAATATTGTTACGCGTGTAACCAGCAACAGAGCGCAGATGCCAATCGTCCAGAGCCGGTGTGCGCCCTTCTGGCGTGTCTCCATCATCCTCATCCTCATCTTGGATATCACAAGCATGATCATCACCGCCTAAGCCGCGAGGAAGACGAGAACGTGCCCCCTTCGTGAGCGCGTGTTCTTGGTGCGACTGCTACCAGGCATCAGGCACAAGTTTTCCAATATAAACCCTCTTTTCTCTCCCCTGCTGGCCCTCATCAATTGTTGCACCGTGACACTGGTGGAGGAGCTGGGTACCGGGGCATCTGATGCCCAGGTCGCCCTCTGAAAGCCCTGAGCGACCTCCCAGCGTCTGCACGCCCGTACATCGCTGCAGCCGCCGCAAGCTAGGCCTACCTCCAGAACACGGCCTCCTGCTTGACACCGCACCAAGGCGCCAGGTTTCTGAACCAGAGGAAAAGGCTCAAGCATCGCTGCCGCCTCAGCTGATGCTTCATCAGCCCCGTACTCCCAGCAGCTTTTACGGAACCGATTCCGAGGACGTAGATGACTGGCTTGACCAATTCGAGCGCGTCGCCAGTTTCAACAAGTGGACACCTGAACAAAAGCTTGAGAATGTCTACTACTCGCTAGAAGACGGGGCGCGGATTTGGTTTAAAAATTGCGAACGAAGGTTAGAGACATGGGACGATTTCCGCCGGGAAGTGCGCGACAGCTTCGCCAGCAGCGACCGTCGAGACCGTGCGCAAAGCCTTCTGGAAATACGGATACAAAAGCCAACTGAAAGCGACGGGATGTTTGTCGAGGACATGGCCCGTCTGTTCCGGTGCGGGGATCCCGATATGTCCGAGCCCAAAAAGCTTCGGTATCTCATGCACGGCGTCAATGAACAGCTCTTCGCAGGCCTTGTGCGCAACCCACCGCGTACTGTGCAAGAATGTATTAAGGAGGCAACTGCCATTGAGCGAGCTGTGCAGGAGCGGTGCCGCCAGTATGCCCGAACGTCGATCAAAACTCCGAGCCCGTCCGCGGCATCACTGTCCACCACTATGGGCGGCAACAACCTGCGCGAACTTGTCCGCTCGGTTATTCGTGAGGAGTTGGCAAAGTGCGGAATAGGAATAGCGCCGTCGCAGCCAGCTGTCATCTCGGTTGCGGATGTTGTGCGGCAAGAAATTCGCCAAGCAATTTCTGCTCCTGAGCCCCTTCGTCAAGCAATTTGCGCTCCTGAGCCGCCCCGAACCCAGCTTATGCCCCAAATGGATTACGCGACTGCTCTCCGCTGTCACATGGCCACAGCGCCGACCGCGGCGACTATGCCACCCCCGATGTACTCCCGACCGCAACCTCCTGGCTCTTGGCCACAAAGGGAATTCCCGGCTCGTCCGCAAATCCGCAAGACCGACGTGTGGCGCACCGAGGACCGCCAGCCATTGTGCTATCACTGTGGCGAGCCAGGGAATGTTTATCGACGCTGCCCCTACCGCGAGATCGGGCTACCAGGATTCCCGCCGACCGCCCGCCGTCCTCGTTTTGGCGAACGGCCCGTCGCCATTTCTGAGTACCTCGCCACGCGTCAGTCTTCCGAGGAGAGTCGTCCGTCACGTTCGCCGTCGCCAGCCCGCTATGCTTCGCCCACCCGTCGCGATTACAGAGGCTCCCCAACAAGGCGGTCTCCAAGTCCGCGGCGGGGAAACTAAAGGGAGCAACCTTGGGAGGCAAGGTTGCTAGCGGCGGAAGCACTGAAGACCTCCCAGCACCATCGACGGCTGACGATGTTACGGCGGCAAACAAGGACGTCGACGCTATCACGAGTGCCGATCTTTTAGTCGCCATCGACGGACACGAGCTAACGGCACTTGTGGACACTGGAGCAAGTTATTCAATACTGAGCCAGCAGCTCGTGGACCGACTAAGAAAAGTGAAGACACCATGGGACGGACCCCAAATTCGAACGGCCGGCGGCCACTTGATGACACCCGCGGGCACATGCACCGCCAGAGTTAGAATAGGGGACAGTGATTACGTCGCGACCTTCGTAATCCTTCCTCAGTGCTGTAAGGACGTGATCCTGGGGATGGTCAGGAGCACGATGCTGTGATAAACATCCGCGAACAGTTCGTCAGCTTTTCGAGGAAGGAGACCACCCCGGAAGGTCATGAACAACGCATACCTCTGCGCACCATCGGCGACACTAGCGTGCCCCCACGGTCATGCGTGCTTGTTCGCGTTAAGCGCGACGACCTCTCCAGTGGCGATGGAATCGCGGAAGCTATCGGCCCGCTTCTACTTCAGCATGGAATCGCTCTCGCTCGGGGATTGGTCACCATTACGCGCGGTGTTACAGAGGTTCTGCTCACGATTTTCTCGAACGAGCGTCGCGAAATCGCCGAAGGAACTACCGTGGCAGTATTTGAGGACGTCCCAGACACGACGGATTGCTTTCTGCTTCAGACCGACCCGACTCCCAAGGCGACGAGCAAGCTTTCACTTGACGTTAACCCGCGCTTACCGCAAACAAAGCGAGAAAAGCTCTTGGAACTGTTGCACAGCTTCACCGACTGTTTCTCGTCAACGTCACGCGTCCGACAAACTCCGCTCACAAAACACCGCATCATCACGGACGAATCTGAGCGCCCCGTTTACCAACATCCCTACCGCGTGTCACCAAAGGAGCGCGACGCGATACGGCGGCAGGTGCAAGAGATGCTCGCTGATGACGTCATTCAGCCTTCGAAAAGCCCCTGGGCATCGCCAGTCGTTCTGGTGAAAAAAAAAAGATGGCACCTGGCGATTCTGCGTCGACTATCGCAAACTCAATCAGGTGACGAAAAAGGACGTATATCCGTTGCCTCGGATAGATGACTCCCTTGACCGCCTGCGGCACGCTCATTACTTTTCGTCCATGGATTTGAAGAGCGGTTATTGTCAGATAGAGGTCGACGAGCGGGATCGTGAGAAGACCGCCTTCGTAACTCCCGATGGGCTGTACGAGTTTAAGGTTCTTCCTTTTGGCTTGTGCTCCGCACCCGCAACTTTTCAGCGTATGATGGACACTGTTCTATCTGGCCTGAAGTGGCAAACGTGCCTTGTTTACCTAGATGACGTCGTCGTATTCTCAAATACATTCGAGGAACACCTAGAGCGACTGTCATCCGTCCTCCAGGCCATACGATCTGCTTCACTCACACTCAAGCCGGAAAAGTGTCATTTCGGCTATAAGGAGCTGCTCTTTCTCGGCCACGTCGTTAGCAGCGCTGGAATTCGCGCCGACCCTGACAAGCTTTCAGCTGTTTCTCGTTTCGAAACACCTACTGACAAAAAGTCCGTCCTGCGTTTCCTGGGCCTCTGCTTATACTATCGGCGATTCATTGCCAATTTCGCCCACATTGCAGCCCCTCTCACGCGCCTTACTCGCAATGACGTCACGTTTGTCTGGTCCGCTGAACAGCAAGAAGCTTTCGAGCAGCTACGGCGTTGCCTGCAGACCCCACCAGTTTTAGGGCACTTCGACGAGGAGGCCGCCACTATGGTGCACACTGATGCCAGCAATGTGGGGCTAGGCGCTGTCCTCGTCCAATGGCAAGATGGTGCCGAACGAGCCATTGCCTACGCAAGCCGGACGCTGTCACGGGCCGAAAGAAATTACTCGGCCACCGAAAAGGAGTGCTTAGCGGTTGTGTGGGCCGTCCTAAAATTTCGACCGTACCTGTATGGCCGTGCGTTCAGAGTTGTAAGCGACCATCACTCGCTGTGCTGGCTTACAAACCTGAGAAACCCGACTGGCCGCTTGGCACGCTCGAGCCTCAGACTCCAAGAGTTTGATATGACCGTCGTCTACAAATCTGGTAAGCGACATTCAGATGCCGACTGCCTCTCGAGAGCGCCGGTCGGTAACGCTCCCGCTGATGACGATGACGTCGACGATGGACAATTGATTGGACTCCTCAGTGCGGCCACCATTTCGGAACAGCAGCAGGAAGACCAAGAACTGCTACCAGTGATCGACTTCTTGCAAGGCAAGGCCAACAGGCCACCCAAGTCTTTTATTAGAGGTCTGCCAACATTCTGCCTTCGCAGCGGCGTGTTATATAAACGAAACTTCGCCCCGAATGGCCGGCGTCACCTCCTCGTCGTTCCGTCACCCTTACGAAACGACATCTTGCAGGCTTGTCATGATGAGCCGTCCGCTGGCCACCTTGGTTACGCACGCACGCTTGCAAGAATCAAGAAGGCGTGTTACTGGCCCAAGCTCTCGGCGAACGTGAGGCAGTACGTCCGAACGTGTCGCGACTGCCAGAGACGCAAGGCGCAGCCCGGCAGACCAGCCGGATTTCTCCAACCAATTCAAATTCCCCAAGTGCCGTTCCAGCAAGTGGGAATGGACCTGCTGGGCCCCTTTCCTACCTCTACAGCGGGAAACAGGTGGATAGCAGTCGCCACTGACTACTTTACCAAGTACGCCGAAACAAAAGCTCTTCCAAAGGCCACCGCGCTTGAAGTGGCACAGTTTTTCCTCACAAGGATAGTTCTCCGACATGAGGCTCCCAAAGTTGTTATTACGGACCGTGGAACCGCATTTACCGCGAAACTTCTGCACGAAGTACTCACACTCAGCGGCACGTCTCAACGAAAAGCCAGTGCGTACCACCCTCAGACGAACGGTTTGACGGAACGGCTCAACAAAACCATCGCCGACATGCTCAGCATGTACGCTGATGTTGAACACCGGACCTGGGATGCAGTCCTCCCCTACATCACCTTTGCGTACAATACGGCCCAGCAGGAAACGACTCGAATGACACCGTTCACCCTCCTCTACGGCAGAGAAGCTACCACAATGCTAGACGCCATGCTGCTTCATGACATCACCGACGAATATGACATCTCTTCCCAGCAATTCATACAACGCGCTGAGGAAGCCCGGCAGCTTGCCCGCCTCCGCATCACTGAACACCAGCACCTGGACGCCTCCCGTTACGACCTTCGCCGCCGTCACGCGGCGTTTGCACCGGGTGACCTTGTTTGGGTTTGGATACCCGTTCGACGTCGGGGGTTATCGACGAAGCTTCTGCGCAATTATTTCGGGCCGTACAAGGTGCTTCGTCAACTTAGCGAAGTAACTTACGAGGTGGTACCCGAGAATTCTGGTGTTGCCGGTCGTCGTCGATCTTGACCAGTCACTGTCCATGTAGTGCGTTTGAAACCGTATGTTTCTCGCTAAGCCGACTTCACGACCATTCTGGCTTCGGACCCTGTCGACAGTGATCTTCAGCATCGGGACGATGCTATTCCGGAAGGGGGATAGTGTTACGTGTGTAACCAGCAACAGAGCGAAGACGCCAATCGTCCAGAGCCGGTGTGCGCCGTTCTGGCGTGTCTCCATCATCCTCATCCTCATCATGGAAATCACAAGCATGATCATCACCGCCTAAGCCGCGAGGAGGACGAGAACGTGCCCCCTTCGTGAGCACGTGTTCTTGGTGCGACTGCTACCAGGCATCAGGCACAAGTTTTCCAATATAAACCCTCTTTTCTCTCCCCTGCTGGCCCTCATCAATTGTTGCACCGTGACAATATTCATCAATGACTTACCTAAAAATATTAGTGTTAACATAAGGCTATTTGCGGATGATTCTATTATTTACCAAAAAATCAATTCCCCCCAAGACCATCTATCGCTTGACAGTGCTTTACAAACAGTGTCCGATTGGTGCTCCGACTGGCAGATGACCCTGAACACAACAAAATCAGCCCTTTTAAGAATAACCAGAAAACATCAGATATCAACGTTTTGCTACACCGTTAATAACACTCCCTTGACAGTCGTGAATCAACAGAAATATCTGGGCGTAACTTTAACACATGACCTTAGATGGGACACGCATGTCGCCAATGTTACATCAGTCGCCTTACGCCGACTCTTTTTTCTGAGGCGACGACTAAATCAGGCACCACCACAAACAAAACTACTCGCTTATAATACATTTGTAAAACCAACTTTGGAATACGCAAACGTCACCTGGTTTCCTTACACTAACACACTTATACAAAGACTTGAAATGGTGCAGAGGAAGGCTATTAGGTTTATTTATAACAAATACAGGACAACTGATTCGCCCACAGAACTTCTAAAAAAAGCAGGAATATTAACTCTTAAACAGCGAGCAAAACTTGCTCGGCAGAATATGTTATACCAATTAGTAAACAAGCAGTTAAACATAGATAGCTTTATGTATATATCAAAAGCAGAAACCAGATCAACACGACACACGCATCCACTAACAATTCGGGAATACCAATGCCGCACCGACTGTTTTAAGTTCTCCTTCTTTCCACTCGCCATACATGAATGGAACAACTTGCCTTCCTCCGTAACAAGCGGTCCGATTTATGAAACTCTTTCGTCTTTGCTGGAAAATCACCTGCGCACATCGATGTAATTCAGTCATAGTAGCTTCGACTTATACCGCATCATGTTATGTTTTTTCTTTCTTTTTTTTCTTTTTTTGTTTAGTTTTTGGTATCTCAGACGTTGTTTGCAGCTGCATGATTGTTGTCATGTACTAATACTTTACTGTTGCACACATAGGTGCACAAACCGATACTGTCTTCTTTAAATTTTGTGTAATGTTGTACGCGTAAATGTTGTATGTTTGTACTTTGTTAAAATTGCATTTTTTTTGCACTTCCTGCAATAATCCCGCATTGGATTGGCAGTATGAATAAATAAATAAATAAATAAAATTACGGCTGCGTGCAAGGAGGTGCATATCCGCAGCGTACTTTGTTTATTCACATGCAAATACAATGAGAAGGTTTGTGCTACGCCACCGCGATCACGGCCTAAACAACGTGGTCCACAGTACTCGAAGGCGGCTTTTGTGCTCCGAATTTCTATCGTAATTATATCGTTATTATAACCAACTGACTCTCAACTCGAACAATGATGACATGATTACGGTGTGAAGGCATGATATATTCGGTAACTAGCGCAATAAATAGTACACGTGCATATATTACAAGAATAGAAACTGATGAATATTTCCAAGCAGCTCTCTATTGGTTTCCAACCCTTCGATTCGCAAAAAACAAATCCTATTATACTCAGGATGGCGTTCTATGAATTGAAGAAAATTACTCTTACTCTCTTGTCCTCGACTGAGGTCCCGGCCAACTAACCAGATCGATTTAATTGTTAAATAAAGTTTTCCCCTCCTCCTCTTGAGTGCAGTTTTCCTATAACGCATACCCGAATATCAGGAAGATATGGCTGTGCAAAATGTTCCGAAATATCCCTCCAGGTCTTAACAAACATATATGTGTTACTATAAATTTAACGAAGACGTGACTCGTTTTGCTCAATAAACCTCCATACTGGTTAGATGCCTGATATAGAATTAGCACGCGCGTATATACACACTGGGTTATTTGGAACTCAACCTACAGTTTTTGCAGTCTATAGTGCATGTCGGCAAACTTTCATGCATTGAAAACGTAAACTGATATGACAAAACGCGTTCGAGCGTTCGGCAAGGTTGCAAAAACTGTTTTATCTTACATATGATTACCGGGAATCGTGATGCCTTCTGCCGAAGCCGACAGCCCTGAAGGCCTAGAATTTGTTTTGGTCTTCCATTTTCGCTGTTGTCGGTTATTAGCAGCTAACTGCTCCTTTTGTTCGAATGCTTACATGAGAAGCTGACGCCTAGCTCCGAATCTTCCCGCTCCGCACAGGACCGGCTTCGCAAGGAATGGGGTGGTGCCGGCAATGTTTCTCCCGTAGCGGTATCCAAAACTATACTTTAATTGACACCATGAACTAGTGTATGCGATTTTAAGCCTATTATTACGATAAAAAGTTACCCACACGCAAATTATGGTGCGGACAAGCATCAGACGTTGACCGAGCGCGAAGAAACACCAGGGAGAGCGATCCTGAGTGAAGTAGACGACAAATGCGAGAATCCCTAAGCTGACGTCACGGAGGCGCGCTTCGCAGCGCCGCCTGTGTTCGCGCTCACCGCCAATAGATGAAAGGGGTGCGAGTACGTCTCAGCATTTCGCGGGTAGTGCGAGATCTGGAGGTTTGAGACTGCTCCGGCAAGCGGCGTCGGCCACCCCTCGAATATTGCAAGACGAGCTGCGTCACTCGAGGAATGCCAAGCGCTTGACGCTAGTGTCGGAGACAGGATGAGCGAGCCGTACGGCTCACAGAACGCCAAAAGCGGGACCACAAGCGTGGACAAAGGCATGCTTTTAACTTATAGTACAAAAATTACCGCCAAATCTTTCCAAGTCCTGAAATCATAGCCATACTGTCCCTGTAGGAAGGCCACTGTCCTGGTTTACGGCGTTGAGTTTTTTACTATACACACTAGCGAAGAATGTGGTGCTCGCGTCTATGCGGTGCACATCAAGGTCGTGTGTCTTGTCATTGGCTTACTGATACTACACGGTCACCTTAGCCTCTCGATTGGCTTAATATCAGACTTTTCTTTGGCCGTAAAGGTAAATGGAGTGCAAGAAAAACGCAAGAAAGAATGTGTAAATTTCTAACTATAAAATAAAAGAAGCTGTTTGAAAGCTAAGGAAATTGAAAGCAAAGCGTGTACCTTTTGCCGAGAGTGTGACGGGACTGTTGCGGCTACTATTTTGGCGACCACGCTGGTACTTAAAAATAATTTAAATTTTGGGATAAACTCCCAAAGTTTCTTATTTTGAGAATATTTCAAAGAATAAATTGTTTGAAAAGGTCAGGAAGGTTTTCATGGTGCGCACATAAAGAGCGTACCATGAAAACATTACCTTCGGCATGAACTGGCGCACAGATCGCCCGCTACGTTTTCCGGCTAAGTCAGGATGTCCAGGCGCTGCTAACATATGTAATGCTGGAAAAAAAAAGAACCTGGAAGCGAACTCTCCTTAACCCAAACAAACGTATCTACATTGTAGGCATCTACGTATTTAAATAGGTAGAACTTGTGTAGAACCACTTAAACGTATGGTCTAGAAAACACTATGACGTTCCAAACTGGAATACGTATGCTCGGTATGGGAAGGAAGTCAGGATAAACTTGCAAATGCCTTAGAACTTGCTCAAAATAACTTCCTTATGTTTACTCTGTCTAACTACAATAGAAAACAGCCGGTATTACAGCCATTAAATCTAACCTTGCCCTCCCATCCCTTCCGGCACGGGTCAAAATGCCCCGAATAACTCTTTTTCACAAACTGGAACATCACCCTGTTTAACATGACCAGTTTATCGCTACGCCCAATTACCAATCCCATCGCATCGAACACAACCGCCAAGTCGGAATTGACACGTGCAACACCAACAGTTTTGTCTCTCTTTCTTGTGTAGGACTACTGCGGAATAGAATCGCCTTCCTTCGGGTGCTGCATCTATTACTCATAGCGAAGAGTTCCGAAATTTTGTAGCTAGAACTGTATAAATAGGACCTCTGCAGCGTCTGTTTTCGTAGGTTTGTGTAATTAGCTAACAATGTATTTTAATTTTTTCTTGTGTGTTTACTTGTATTCTACCCGCACTCCCCTTTGTGATGTCTTTGGCTCTGAGGGTATAATAAATAAATAAATAAATAAATAAATAAATAAATAAATAAATAAATAAATAAACAAACAAATAAATAAATAAATAAATAAATAAATAAATAAATAAATAAATAAATAAATAAATAAATAAATAAATGTGCAGCCATTGTCACTCGCCGGCACTAATGCTCCATCTTGCTGATAATGAAGCAAATTAGCATCAGAGTTTTGAAGCGAAAAAGAGAAGCGAAGCAAGCTTTTTGCCGTTTCGGCTACCTAGTAGCCATTTTAATGCAAAGGGTTAACGCAAAACCAAGAAGACGCTTAAGAATCCGATAGACACGCCAAACCAACAGTTGCGCTGTTCCCATAACCCTCAACACCGATATGCATTGCAGGCCACCGTTTCCTCTTTAGTATACTTACTAAGCACCTCTGTCGTTTAGGGAACCTTGCCACCACCTTTGCTTTCGCGGAACATCGCAATGCGACTAGTGCGGCACAAGTTGAAGCATTCGGCACCATCCACACGGATGTGTTGCGGTTGAAATGAAAACCGGAAGTAAGAAGGATTAAACCGGGCTCATATTCGAATAGGAGGTACCCACATTTGGATACTCGTAGCTTTGGTATACAGAAAAACATAATTTGCGTGTAAGTCCAAATTATATGATGGGTGGGGAACCGCAGTAGAAATGTTTTGTGGCGCACTGGTGAACCCTCGAGCACTTAACCTGAAACCCTCAGTCAGTAATTGGTCTTTCTATGCCCGCTAAGAGAAAATTTCTCCGCTTAAGTAGCAACCTATTTACAACATGTTGCCAGGGCTGCCAAATGAGCAACGGCAGTATATGTCCGCCTGTTTTTTGCTTCACCGATCGTCCCTTTGTGTAGCTGTTATTCCTTGTGCAACGCATGTATGTTACCTGCCATTCCGGATGATGGTTTTGGAATACGGATGTGTGTTACGCTGTGCTCCAGTTTTGTGATTACTCTAATTCCTATGAATTAAGCATTTGTTGCCTTCTTCTAGGGTCCCGCACTCAGACTTGATTTTTCGTGGAATTATGGATGATTGCTGGGATGACATCGATGAACGCCTCGTGAAAGAACGCAAGCGTCGCAAGTGGCGTACGTATGGTTTTAGTTCACGGAGCTCCGCCGGAGGGCTTTCCTTCCTAAACGTGAGTACTCAATCATACGACATACTCATTTTTGTTCTGATGGTGTTTTATTGCGTAGTAATTCAAACACTCGTGTAAAAAAACTTCCTGTTTTCGCATGAAGACACACCTGGAGGATATAGTGCTGGAGGATATAGCTAAGGAAAGCATATGAGTCGTTGCGCACAGAGCTTGCAGAATCACAGCGCAGGCATCAGCATGTGCGCTTTGGTTCCAAGCAAGTGTGGACATCATGAGACTTTCCAATGGCCACGTAACTGGCTGAGTTTGGATTATGTGTTGTATTGTTAAAAGTAAAAATACACTGCGTGCCTTCTACAAAAGGCATGAGTATGAAAGTGTCGAATGAAGAGTATTCCCAAGAGTTTGCAATACAAAGGCGCGCCGCCCAAATTCACCAAGAAAACAAACAACATTTTTCAATGCTAATGAAAGAAAAGATTTGTTTTAAACCGACGTTCTGTGCCCGTCTGATTATTTTGCGCGACGTGAGAACTCCCAAAAAGCGCCCAATAGAGCAAAGTTAATGCTGAAGGTTACTGTGGCGTGAATTCTATTAGGGGCCCTTCTAATTTCCTTTGAAATTCTGCTAGAAAGAGTACCGCATATGGTCTAATGCAAATGCGCTTTCCACATCATGAACTCTGTTGCAACTACCGTAAATTATAGTATCTTGAACTTACGTTGCAGGGGATTGAGGTACTTCTAACTTGAGGAATAAATTTAACTACACGCGCACGTTATGCCAGTCATGCATTTGTATGTGCGATGCTGCATGTGTTTCATGGCTGTCTGGATGAGACTATCGCAGGACACGTTTACTTGAATGATTTTACTGAACCAACAAATCCTATTCGAGACAAAGCATTGGATACTGCATTCCTCTAGTATAGTTACACATACGTCTTGGTATTCTCATGTCATTCTCTCGGAGAACTTCGTCTTGAGCCATATTAAAGTAACAGGGGTTTGGAGGGAACAGGTGAACCCAATATATAAACCGGTATTTACAAGTTTATAAACACAAGACAAACCACTTGTCTCTAACACTAAACACTTACTGAACTATGCGAGAACTTTTTACGAACCCAAAACGTCGAGTACAGCTAGGCTGCAGTATTTGTACGAACCTGGCATGAAATATTTTTAGAATCTTTTGTATCTTTGTGACTCTAACCCACAAGAGATATCCGTTAGAGGGGAGCAGTGTGTGCTAGAGCGCTTGACACCAGTGTCACGGTTATTCACCTGACATTTTCTAGAGAGAGACGTCATCCAAATAACGAACTGAAGCAGAACCCCAGACATCGCACTGTGAGTGCTACGTGGACTTTCAAGGACATTTGTAGGCAGGAGAGTGGGACAAAAGAGTTTAGCCTGAACAAGATAACCCCCGGCTGCCACTCCTCAGTTAGACTAACATTCTCGATTTCGCGTCACGCTGCTTGGTGTTCGCCGGTGGCCAGCGTTAAGATCGGTGACCGATCAGTATGACCAGGCAGTTAGCATAAAATTCCTACAGAGCATAGGCGAGCGATCCTGACGCAGCGGCACCCACATAAGAAAGGGAGAGAGAGAAGGCTCTTTATTGAAGAAAGCAGATAGGTTTGCCCGGCATTTACAGTCGCCTACACGCTTTTCTGCTGTGGGTTGGGAATGGGGAAAGAAAAGGCCTAAGAAAGAGCTCGGCAGAAAAGAAAAAAAAAAACTGTCGCGGTCTTGGCGAGATAACCAACTTACACGCATTTGATTTTTGTTCACAGTCTCGGCCACATAATTTAGCAATTTTAAAATTAGACCACTTTCATCCAAATAGGAGAACAAACTCCGTCGAGCTTGGCGCTGCTTCGAGGTACAAATCCGTGGTCCTAAAATAACCGTGAGAGTTATTGGTCCCTGTTGTAGACGTTGAAAGTTTCCGAGGAAGTGGGATATCGGTTCCATGTAGGCCGCACATTCTAATGTAATGTGTTCAACTGTTTGGACACAAGTACAATTATCATGTACCATCCTTGAATCCGTCCAGAACCGTGCGGCCGGATTCATCTTTTCCGATTATTCGTACCACACAAGCGTAACACATCTTAAACGTAAAGCTACATTGCCAAGTCTCAAAACACGACGTACAGTAGCATGATTTTGCCTCTTCCACAAATTCTACAACTCGTTATCATGCGAAAGCCTCTGTATAAAAACTGCTCACCACCCATCGAATCGCCTCAACCACTCCCACCTCACGCACGCACGACCGCCTATCTAAATTCATTTCCTGTTTTGACAGCGATCGAATGGAACAGCCTTCCCGAAAGTGTCGTCACCCAAACAAACCCGACTCAGTTCAAAGCTGCCGTAGAAAAACTTTTGCACTGATTATTTTTGTGTCGTGTGTTGTTGTGTACTTTTCCTGCTTCCACACCCCTCATGTAAAACCCCACCCATTGGGGTCTTTGAGGTATCTGTAAATAAATAAATAAATAAATAAATAAATAAATAAATAAATAAATAAATAAATAAATAAATAAATAAATAAATAAATCAGAGTGGGGATTCGGCGTCGTTCCAAGGCGAAATGGGTAGCTATTTGTGTACGCGCAGTTCAGCTGTAGACGATGGATTAACGTTTCCTGGGTGCGAGGGAGATGCCTCGGGAGTGTCGACTTTAATTCTGGGTCAATAGTCAATAGGGCCAATAGGCTGGAGAAAAATGTCCCAGCCTACTCAGGTATGGGCTGCGCCTCGATCGGCACGTGCAGCAGCGCAGGGTCAATAATATTCCTTCCGAGTATTTCTAGAAGGTCATCTAGATCTAATTCAAAACCTCGCGCTTAGTCAAAGTCCTCAGCGAAGGTGAGGTCGATATTGAAATGGATAACCCTGTGTCCTCAACAGCGTGGAATCATGATGCTAGAGCACATAACAAATTGCTCTTTACGAATGATCAGTTTGAAGAAACGGAGGCACCGACCAAAACAACTGTTAAAAACTTTAAAAACTTTGAAACACAAAAAACAAGACCTTCTTTTGGCTTCGCTACGAAAGCCTTGTTCACAATGAGGGGAAGGAAAGATAATGCCCGCTTATGTTTTCATGAGCACGTGACGTAAGCAGCGGGTCTACGACGGGAGGAGGCATCCTTCATTCCGATTAGGCGTGTGACGTGTCCTCTGTAACTCCTGAGACTCGAGAATTATCAGTTTCTACCGTTGCTTCCTGCCCCAGAGAGGCGCCCTAGACTGGATTACTGAAGCCCCCAGGGGAAGCGTGAAAAAAATACGCGCATAATAAAGGATTTCGCCAAATAAAGCGGCAGCAAGAGATAAATCATATCAGATAACAGTCCAGGGAAGATGAACAACTAGCGCACATCAAACAGAATGTGACCAAAATTAAACAGGGTCAGATCAACTTTAACAGCACTACAACTATTACGACAGGTTGATGAGCAGGCCCAGAATACCTCTGTCGGGAACCGCGGGGTCGCAGCGCAGCGCAAGAGAGGAAGTACCAGCGTGGCAGGCTTTAGGAATCGAACTGCCCGTGCCGTGCTGGCGCACCAAGCACGCGCCGCTCGTCTCTTTATTCTCGTCTTTTCTAGCCGGCGCCAAGGCGCCGGCTAAGAGCGCCAACCAGAGGGCGCTACAGGGCCCCCCGCCCAGACGGAATGTCGAACGTGACGCGACGGCGAGGCTGGCGGGCGTTGGTTTTGGGGGCGAGCGGTGGAGTGTTTAGGCCTGCGATGTCTGCGCGGAGTTCGTTGGGTGGCTTCTCGAGGTAGGCCGGTTTGAGGCGGTCCAACGAGACCACTTCTTCGCGGCCATTCAAGAGGATGGTGGCGGACTTGTGGGTCTTGTTAAGGACACGGTACGGCCCATCGTAGGAGGGGGTAAGAGGCGCCTTTACGGCGTCCCGCCTGAGGAAAACGTGTGTCGAAGACGCCAGGTCGGGATGCACAAAGATGCGGTGGTCTGAAGACCGAGGTGGGACCGGTCGCAGGTGCTGCATGCAGTCCTGCAGGCATTGGAGGTACTCAAGCGGCTGGGGCGAGGAGGCCGTAGGGACGAACAAATCGCCAGGAAGCCGCAGGGGTGCGCCGTAGACAAGTTCAGCAGTTGAACAGCCGAGGTCGCGACGAAGGACGGCACGCAGGCCAAGAAGCACTACAGGCAGGTGATCAACGCAGTGCTCTCTATCCAAGCGCGCAGTGAGAGCACTTTTTAGCTGGCGATGGAGCCGCTCAACGATGCCGTTGGCACAGGGATGGTATGCCGTGGTGCGGCAGTGTTTAGTGCCAAGCAAGCCGCTGAGGGAAGTGAACAGGGTGCATTCAAACTGCCTGCCTCGATCCGTGGTAACAATGCCGGGGCAGCCGAAACGGCAAACCCATGTCGAAACGAAGGCTTTTGCGACCGTTTCTGCCGTGATGTCCGGAATTGGTACGGCTTCGGGCCAACGGGTGAAGCGGTCAATCATTGTGAGAATGTACCGGCAGTCACGGGAGGGAGGAAATGGTCCGACCAAATCAAGATGGACGTGGTCAAAGCGACAGCTAGGTGGCAAAAAAGGCTGCGTTGGGGTCTTCGTGTGGCGGGTCACCTTGGCTGTCTGACAAGCGAGGCACGAACGGGCCCACTGGCGGACATCAGCGTTGATGCTCGGCCAGACGTACCGCTGTGTGATGAGGCGCTGCGTGGCTCGGATGCTGGGGTGGCAGATGTCGTGCAGCGAGTGAAACACAGCACGACGAAAGGCAGCCGGAACGAAGGGTCGAGGCGCCGCCGCTGACATGTCACACCACAGTGAGCCAGGCACGAACGGATGAGGCACAAGTTGTAGACGAAGGGAACCCGGGTGGTCCCGCAGTGCTTGCAGCTCAGGGTCTTGAATCTGCGCCTGAGCTAGGCGTTCCCAGTCCACAGCAGATGCAGCACTGCCAATGGAGGTAATGCGTGAAAGTGCGTCAGCCGCCTCGTTGTCGGTGCCTTTGATGTGCCGAATGTCCGTCGTGAATTCCGATATATAAGCGAGCTGACGGAGTTCCCGTGCAACGTACTTGGAGGAGTTCGTACGGAAAACGTACGCCAGAGGCTTATGGTCCGTAAGAACGTGAAAGGACTGGCCCTCCAAAAAGTGCCGGAAGTGCTGGATGGTGGCGTAAATGGCGAGTAGCTCACGACCAAAAACGCTGTAGCGCGTCTCGGCAGGTTGGAGCTTCCGAGAGAAGAAACCCAGCGGGTGCCACTCGGAGTCGATTCTCTGCTGGAGAACAGCGCCTATTGCAACGCTGGATGCATCTACCATGATGCGAGTGGGCGCGTCGGTTCTCGGGTGGATGAGAAGCACCTAGTCGGCGACGGCTTGTTTAGCAGCGTTGAAAGCGGCTTGAGCATCGGGAGACCAGGAAATCGCGGATGAGGAGCTCTTGGTTGTGCGAAGAAGCTCAGTCAGTGGATGCAGAAGCTCGGCGCAGTGGGGTATAAAGCGTCGCGAGAAATTCACCAGGCCCAGGAATTCGCGAAGCTGGCGGAGGCTGGTAGGTTCAGGGAAGTCCTTCACGGCTTGAACGTGAGAGGGTAAAGGACGTATTCCCTGCGCCGAGATGTGATGGCCCAGGAACTCGAGCTCGGACGTCCCGAAGACGCATTTCTGGGCGTTGACAACCAGGCCAAATTGTTGAAGGCGTTCAAAGAGTTCTCGGAGGTGACGCTCGTGATCTTGTGGAGTAGGACTCGCGACTAAAATGTCGTCGATGTACGCAAATACAGCCGGAAGGCCGCGCGTCACCTCGGCAATGAACCTTTGAAATGTTTGAGCTGCGTTGCGTAGCCCAAAGGGCATGCGCACATACTCAAACAAGCCGAAGGGTGTAGTGATGGCCATCTTCGGGATATCGGCAGGCTCGACGGGGATTTGGTGATACGCTTTGACAAGGTCCACTTTGCTAAAGATTGTGCACCCTTCCAAGTGGCTTGTGAAATCCTGGATGTGGGGTAGGGGATAGCTGTCGTGGACAGTCTGAGCGTTGAGCGCTCGGTAATCACCGCACGGACGCCAGTCTCCACTTTTCTTAGGAACCATATGCAGTGGAGACGCGTGGTTGCTGGACGATGGGCGGATAATACCGAGTTCCAGCATGTGCTCGAATTCACGTTTAGCCGTCGCCAGACGCTCACCGAAGAGGCGGCGCGGCCGAGCTGCGACTGGTGGACCACGCGTGACGATGTGGTGGGTAACGCTATGCTTGGGCGGCTGCTTTAAGTTGCAGGGTCTCGTGACCTCAGGGAAGTCTTCGAGGATTCTTGCGTACGGGCATGAGGGAAGCAGCGTGCGGATGCCAGTTGGAGCGACAGTAGACAATATGCCCAGGATGGAAAGGCGCGTCTTGCTGTCAATCAGGCGATGGTGACGCATGCTGACATCTAGGTCAAAGTGGGTGAGGAAATCGGAGCCGAGGATGGGCTGATTGACGTCGGCTACTACGAAGACCCACCGGAAGGCGCGTCGCAAACCAAGGTCGAGGGTGAGGGACCGCAGACCATACGTGGCGATAGAGGTAGAGTTCGCTGCACGAAGTGTAGGTCCAGGTGACTTAGAAGTACGCTCATCCTTGGTGGCCGGTAGTACACTGACTTCAGCACCCGTGTCTACCAGGAAGCGCAAACCAGAAATGCGATCCATGACCAGGAAAAGGCGGCCAGGTTGTAAGGCGAGGTCACTTGCCGCCATTAGTGATCTCGCGGCGCGTTTCCCGACCAGCTGAATGGGGAAGTGCAGTGACGGGCGCGGTGCTGGAAAGTGCGAAGGTACCAGCAGATAGCCGAGCTTCGAGGGCTGCGCGAACAAGAACCACCCGGGGAAGACGAACGGCGGCTAGGACGTGGGGAGGAGCCGCATCGGCGATCAGAGGACGTCCGAAGCGCTTCAGTGGAAGCGGCGAGTTGATCGATCTGAGTCTCTAAGCGGGAAACGGCCGATGACTCTGCTGTCGAAGCGAGGGGGTTGACTGAGGGAGAAGTCGCGTCGTGAACTTTATCAGCAAGCTCGGCGGCGCGGTCGAGGGTCAAGTCCCCTGCAGCAGCTAAAACGATGCGAGTGGACTGTGGCAAGCGCTGCAGAAAGAGTTCTTTTATAAGTGCACCGTTGGAGTCCACGTTGCTCGCGCCCGCAAGCTGTCGCATGGTGTTGAGCAGCTGGGAAGGGCGGCGATCTCCAAGCTCTTCGTGGGTGAGCAGGTGCCGGAGGCGCGCGCTCTCAGACGCCGTGGTTCGGTCCAGAATACTCTGCTTGAGCCGCTGGTACGGAGTATCGTTCAAAGGTGCACCGATGACGTCTGCCACTTCATCAGCCACCTCCGGAGGCAGGTTGCAAAGCAAGTGGCGAAACCGAGTAGTCTCCGAGGTGACGCGGTGCAGATCGAAGACGGCTTCGACCTGGGCGAACCAGACGTGTGGGTTCTTGAGCACGAAGGTGGGCAGACGGAGCTGTATGACTGCGACGTCCGGCGGCCGCGAGGAAACGTCAGGCAAAAGAGGGCCCGAGGGCGCGAGGTTGCTGGGGTCGGTCATGTTTTAGTCCGGAGTCACCACTGTCGGGAACCGCGGGGTCGCAGCGCAGCGCAAGAGAGGAAGTACCAGCGTGGCAGGCTTTCGGAATCGAACTGCCCGTGGCGTGCTGGCGCACCAAGCACGCGCCGCTCGTCTCTTTATTCTCGTCTTTTCTAGCCGGCGCCAAGGCGCCGGCTAAGAGCGCCAACCAGAGGGCGCTACACCTCAAAGCCCACGCGGGAATTTAAGAACAAAATAAGGTCATTCCGAATGAAATCAACGTCCATGACAAAAGGAAAAAATCTCTAAGGTGTCCGCAACCTGAGGCCCGCATGGCTGCATGCTGACCGCGGGGAAGTATTTTAAGGCCCCGGCAGAACGTTAAAACTTCCTCCCCTTGTCGATGATATGTCAGTTTTGACCTTAAATAGGGTTAGAAAGGAACAAAGAACGATAGCTTCCAGCTGCCATTGTCCGCAATCTTCAACCTTAAACCAGATAAAATCTTCACCCTCTTTCCTTACACAGGTTCAAAAAGGGAATTATACTTCCAACTTCGAGCATAAAAAACTTGGAAATACACATATTTAACATTCCAGTTTTTTACATTGTCACTTCGCCATACTTTTGCCTTTTTCTCGAAAGCCACCCCCCCTCATTCGCCATACTGCCCTGTGGTGTCTTCTTCATGCAAATCGGCCCTCCGCCTCAACTGGTTGCCGAACTCTACTTTAGAGGAAAATGATAAGGCTTACAACAAATACAATAATTATCAGGGTAGAGAAGATAGGAGGAGGAAATGATTAAAAATAACTACTAGCGCCCATTTAACCAAAAGCCATCTGCCACGCGTCCCCTCGGTAAAAGGATGGAGTCCGGACACAAAGGGAAAAAGTTGAGACAAGACTTTTAGGTAGGTAAAGGTATTGCGAAGGTATTGGAAAAAAGAGAATACAAGTGTTGGAAATACACTAAATACAGTTTCAGTTCTTTAACTACAACATTGTTCTGGCGCTATATCTATGGGTCCCTATAGTTTCTGAAAGCCCTACCGCGATTTTTGTTGCTGCGTTGGACCAGATCGTTGCGGCAGTCGGGTGTCAGTTGTCGCTAAGGTAGCTCTCTGAGCGCATCGCCGTGGAGATAGTGACGGGGCCAGTGGGGTGAAGCCGCTAATCTGTGTGTGCCCGTGCAAGCTAGAGCTGAGACCAGCGGAGCGGAGCCGCTGTTGCCCAGGAGCACCCACGTGGACTGCTTGAGGAGGCCAATGGGGCAGTGCTGCTGGTGCCTTGCGGGTTCCCAGACCTCGGGTGCCGCCTCTTTCGGTCGCCTAGAACCACGATCTGTCCATCCACCCGCTCTTCGTCTTCCTTCTCCTCGCTCCTTTTAATTCTCCACCAGCTTCCAGAAATTTCTCGCTTCTTAGTCTCTTCTTCTTCGTCGTCTCCGCAGTCTTCGAACCTTGACTCCTGACATTTGGCCCCGTCTTCAAGAGTTTTTCATGAAAAACTGCTTCCACGTTTGTGGTCGAGGACACGTACTCGTATCACGAATCACAGTCAGTCACTTTCTCACAGCACGATTCAGTTCAGTCCTAAGCGCATCATCTTCCACACTAAAGTGTAAATACTGGAAATGTCGCCAAAGTTTCACTTTCCGTGCGCGTTATTGTAAATTCACAAAAGCATTCTCTCTCTCTAACGTATTAAGCCAGCAATTCTTAACACATAGACTACTCATTGGTTAATCACGGCACTCTGCTCACAAAACCTACTGGAGCAATATATTGTCGTTTATCTAGTGTACTGCTCACCTGCTAATTTCTTATTTTCAACATTCCACGTAATAGGCCACTACTTCACTAATCTAACAATTCACCCTGCTCTGTTCACCCAGCAATTCCTTCTCCTATAATGACATACTTGGAAAACTCCTTCTCTACCATATAGACCACCCTGTTTCGAATTGCCATCGTCTTTGTGTCTATAAGCTGGTCCGGCATGATGTCTTTCGCCAATGTAATGTTTCGGGTTGTACCACTTTGTTCCTCGAGCCTCTTTCTGTACTCGCAGTTCTTTAATCCGTTGATCTGCGTCTCCGCTTCCCCAGCAAGCTTGGTAACACCCTTGAGTTGCGCCATGAACGTTGAGTCGACCGTATTCTTGACTGTTCAACCACTCTTCGTCATCTTTGTTATTTTTCCTGGCTATATGATTTCTGTGGTCCACTGTAGGTCTCGTCCACGCGCCGGTAACGATGACCTTCTGGTACGACTTCATCTTGACAAAAGTTTCTGCCTCGTTGAGAGGGGTTGCTGTATGCACTGCAGCTCTTATTGTTGTCTGCGCTCCAATCTCGTCATCTGGTACATTGGAAATGTCGCCGGAGATCTTCGCAATAAGCTTGTCGACACCAATTTCTCCAAGACAGATTTTTCTTTTGTTCTCGGGTGATTCGCTCGGGTGACCTCCCCAACGCTGGAGCACTTGAATCAGCGACTTCATGTAGCGATTCTGTTTTCTCAATTGCGGCCATTGCACACGCTTTCATATACATTATCGGTGTTGAAATGGTTGCTTTTGTTGTTTCTTTATCATTACCCTGTTCTTCATTTGGGCGTCTTCTATTTTCTCCATTCACCTCCTTTACTTGGTGTTTCCATTTCGTGTCAGGGTCATTCACATCTATAATGCCTGTCAAATTACCCAGAATCAAGTCATATGGTGGTTCACCGACACATTTAACTCTCCGTGTAGTAAGGGGTGAAAAGTTGAATGATAGCTTCCGGTCCGCACCTTACCGTTCCATCTACAAGAACCACTTGTGGCTCCTGACCAATAAACTCCTTCTCCCTGACCAGGCTCCTCCTCACCAATACCGTGTTCGTTCCGGTATCCCGGAGAACTGAGATTCGCTCTCCCCGCAGGTCGCCATCTACAACAGGCATTTGATATTCTTGTGTCACCCGTTCCTCTCGTTTTCTCAGTGTTCTCTCTTTTTCTTTGGTGCTTGTGACTGCCTTTGGCGGGGCTGGGCTGAACTCGTTCGGTTTTATTGCACAAGCTGACTTCTCCTGGTTTTGAAAACGGCATTCTTCTGTTGTATGTCCTCTTCTCTTACACACCTGGCAAGTTGAAGGTGCTTGCCTCGAGTTAGCAGCAGTTCGGTAATCAACGGCACGATGCCCTACGCGATTGAAAAGAAAACAACGCGATGGAGCCCTCGGAGTGAACTTTTCTGTCATACTTTCCTATGATTCTATGCTCGTCGCCATGCTCTCTTCCCTAACTTTGCCCAAGTTCTTAAGCCTCTGAGCTTCGCAGTATTGATCTGCGGCAGCAGTCATCTATTCAATGTCTTTAGGCTGCGCCCCTTCGGAAATACTGTCAATTTGGAATTGCAACTCGCGGGAATTTGTTCCGCCACCATTCGCTCTCGGAGTTTTTCATGTCTTTTCTGTGTTGGATATCTCCAACCACCGGTCAAAGTAACTCATGAGACGGGAACCAAACTGCTTTCCTGTCTCCGCATCATCTGGCTTTGCGATGCGAAATTTCTCGCGGAAACCGTCGCCTGCAAGTCTAAATCTTTGCAGTAATGCTTTTTTTACCATGTCGTAGCCCATAGACTCTAATGCCGGCATTCTTCGGAAGACACTAAGTGCTTCGCCGACCAGACAGAGACTCAGTGCGGTCGCACATTGACTCTTCTCACAGCCTTGCCCTAGTGCTACTCGTTCGAAGCGATGAAGATAAGCATCGAGGTCATCTCTGTTGTCATCAAAAGGAGCCATGAGATTTCTAGGGCAAACTTCCGTACTCCTGGGCGTCTGTGGTACTGGAGATATTGGGGATTGTTCACCACTTTGGTTTGATGCGCTGGCATTTGCTAAACGTAGCTTTAACTCGACTAACTCTTTCTCTTGGACTAGCGTTTCTTTTTCTACATCCGCCATGCGCTTCGCTCTCTGTTCCTCTTCTCGCCGTCTCTGATTTTCCCTCTCATACAGTTCCAACATCTCTTCCTTAGTCAAACCAAAGCTGCTCGCCAATGTCATCAACTTTTCAAGATCCATTTCTTCAACAACAGTAAACTGGTGACCATGGGGAAAGGCATCCTGGCAGTTAATGCGGCAGAATCCTGGCAGGCTCGCCAATGTTTTTTTCACGCGACACCTCGGTAAAAGAATGGAGTCAGGACACAAAGGGATCAAGTTGAGATAGGACTTTTAGGCAGGTAAAGGTATTGCGAAGGTATTTGAAAAAAGAAAAGACGAGTGTTGGAAATACACTAAATAGAGAAAAAAACGCAACATGGCATTCAGTTCTTAATTTACAAAATTGTTCTCGCGCTATATCTATCGGTCCCTAAAGTTTTTCAAAGGCCTACCGCACTTTTTGTTTCGCGTTGGACAAACTCGTTGCGGCAGTCGGGTGTGAGTTGTCGCTGAGGCAGCTCCCTGAGCGCAGCGCCGTGAAGATGGTGACTGGGCCGGTGAGGCGAAGCCGCTGGTGCGTGTGTTCCCGTGAAAGCCGGAGCTGAGACCAGCGGAGCGGAGCCGCTGTTGCCAAGGGGCAACACTTGAGGAGGCCAACTGCTTGAGGAGGCCAACGGGGAAGTGCCGCTGGTGCCTTGCGGGTTCCCAGACCACGGGTCCCGCCTCCTTCGGTCACCTCGAACCCCGATCTCTCCGTCCACCCGCTCTTCGTCTTCTTTCTCCACGTTCCTCTTCTTTTCTCCACCAGCTTCCAGAAATTTCTCGCTTCTTATTCTCTTCTTCTTCGTCCTCTCCGCCGTCTTCGCACCTTGACTCCTGACACCATTATTGCGACAATTACCACACCATAATGTTTGCCATGAAACTACACAGCGATCACACCTAAAAGGCATCATTTACTCGAATTCAGTGCAAGAGAACAACAAGGCGTCGTTGCTTTAAAAAAAACCCAACCGGATCACTAGCCCTTGGGGCTACTGCTAGCATACAGATCAGAGAGATACCCGAACAGCCATTGTTACCCTGACACGGTGACCGGAATAGAGCACCGCATCCAACACAATATCGAGCACACTATTTTTGAGGTAATACTATGAAATTAAAATGTTGCAGACTGTTTAATTACTGAGTTTTTGTAGTTCAACAGCAGACGACCTGGGGGATTGGTAAACCTTTTCGGGCAGCCTTGAAGGCGGCCAAAGGTAAAAGATTGTAGTGGTAGGTGACTGATAACCCGATGTCGCATTGACGTATGGATGGTATTACAGAATAGAGAACATGGAGGTAACGTAGCTCAAGGACGCCATAAAACACTCTGGAATAATTTTCTGTATACAGCTGAAAATGCAACAGCGTCTCGAGAAACACAATCCCTGACCTCACTTTAAAAGGACTATCACCCAAGCCGAACGGTAAAGCCTTAAGGAGGGTCTCTGTGGAGACCAGTACATTGTACAAAAATTTCACAATCGCGGACAACCTCTAGAAAAAGGAAGGCAAGATTCACATATCGGAAAGCCTCCAATAAGAAAACAGCCCCCGACCAATAGATGTAGACATGGATTTCAAAGAATGGATGAGGCGGCTGGTCGAACGGGCCAACAAATGTTCTAAAGATATTCAATCAACATCTTCAACCCCACAAGTCGGTCTTCCTCGCCAACACATTTGCGAAGCTCAGCGAGACCTAGTCTGGATGTCGGCAAGACAGAAGTACAGAGAAGCTGCAAAAAATGATTTGCCTCTCACAAGTTAAGAGGAAGAGTACGCCAGCCAGCTAGGTAAGCTTAACTGGAACCGAATATGTGATGGATCACAAGAAAGATTCAGTAGCCCAATAATGTGGACTATATTGAGGTCACACACCTTCACACCATGTCGAAAGCCATGACCAGCCGACACACAAACCGCCGCATCTAGAACTTCCCAGGGACCGAAGAAAATGTCCTGCCCCTTTCGACCCTGGTGTTTTCAGCATACGCCACCATAGAAAAATTGTTCTAGATCATAAAGAACGAAACAAAAATCTGCTAGTTTTCTTTGGTATTGTCTCTTAAGGATGCCTATTGAGATCGACATCGCCATTGTTCCGTTGTGGTGGAACCGGATGCTACGAAGGAGAAAAAGCTCAAGTGAATACAAAGTTACGAGGTTAAGACCAAGAAAAAAGAAGTCCTAGTGTTATTCCCAGGCTTGTAAATCTATAAATATGTGTACTAAAAACTCATTTGTCGTTTACAGGCTTATGGGGTCATACATGACACGAAAACGGGCAAGAAGAATTTTTGTCCCAAACATCACATTTTATGGGCGAAGCCCCTTATGGGCTGGAGTTCTTGCGTCTCCCGTCGTCGTCGTCGTCGTAATCGTCGTTTTATGTAGTCAGGACACTAACACACCACGAAGTCATTTACGCCTCGTGCTAGAACATAACGCGTACTAAAAAGCATTGGGGCACTCGTTTACGGCTCGCACTAGAGAGCTTCGTGCTTCAATGACAAGAGACTTTTACAGCAAAGCAGTATACCTGCCCCCCGACGGTTTCATCGCCGTTGGCAAAAACGCCAAGCCGCCAAGGAATACACTTATACCATCCATGCTTCGCCCCTCCCCATGTTTCACGTTATTCTATATGGCCCGAATGTTTTTTAATTTCCAGATTGCTTATTTATTTGCCGTATTATTAAATTAGTTACCAGTTGAACTACCAGCTGTATGTTTCGTATGTGCGGTCATGGGAGCCTTTCTAGCTAGAAGGGCTCGAAAACAATTCGGGCTCGAAGGGCTAGTACATGCTCCCTATATGAAATACATATGTAGATTATTTTAAGGCTAAAATTCCGAAGGAGAAACACAACGTTCTTATCAAGAGAACTTAATTTGGCACTAGTTCTACCAGCCCAAACATCGACACAAAAGCTACTTCAGCTACGGATGCATACCTGATTACAGTAAATCGTGAAAGTAGAGAAGCTCAGCTATATAGCGCCAGAATAATGGAAACAGGTGACGGCACATTACGTCGCCGCGGCAATGATGCACACCTGTATTCCCCACACCAGAAGAGGCACGTCCGCCTGCGCCTGATGGAGCCCGTGAGATGCATTAAGATAACAGAGTATGTACAGAGCCCATAGTAAGGCTACTTTATAAAGCTCATGGTGATGACAGCGGAACAAGGTATCTGGAGACCGCAAAACATCCAAGCACGGGATATGGATTTCAAGCGATAGGCTTGACCAAAAGGTAATTGATAACTTCATGTCGCATTGGCGACATGAGGTTATCAATTAAATTAAAACTTACGAGGTCGACTCCAGAAAAGCCGCAATTTTCTCGCTCCTACAACGATCACGAAAAGTGAAGATCGAATGTCCAAATTCATGAACTATCAGGCGGCCTGCAGAAATTTCCATAAGGCTCTTATCTTCACAGTGGCCTCATTATCTTCCTTTACTGAAAAGACGAAAAGAAGTAATCTAGCGGACATCCAAATTGTGTGGACCCATACACGCAATTTTGTGGGTAACAACGTGACCGCTGACTACGAACGGTGCCCACCCAGACTGATGAACGCTTTAGCCATGCAGATCGTCCAACGCTAAAGTTTATGTTCTTAGGGATAAGTAAATGTTTATTTCTCACTCAGACTCAACTCCAAAAGTTACAACTTTTCGTATTCATTTTATTTGAAGACCTCACAACCAATCTCTTACAGTGATATTGAAGATAACGCAATATGATTTTTTTTATTTTTTTTACAAATACTGCTGTCCCACAGTTCGAGACACAGTTCGAGAGATATATTTCTTAGCACATCTTAGCTATACGAGCTATCGTTTAAGAATGGCATGAGGCTGAGCGTAAAAGCTACACCCATTGAATATATAATGTGGAAATGTACGGCCGAGAAGCCGCGTTTACATGAATGCGACAAGTGGCGCATCGCATCGCGTCGCATCAACATTCTAGCGCACCGCATCCATGCAAATGGGGCTATTGCGCTAGGAGACGGCGTCACTTCATTGCGGCAGGCAGGGGCGGGCTTATACGCGTGAGTCGACTTTCGAAGTGCATGTAAACGCGAGTGCATCGCATTAGGAATTATGCCGACAACAGTAAGGCATGCAATCGCACCTTTGCATTTAAAAACATGTTAACAGGGTGTGAAGCACCAAACAATGCGAGTCGAGAAAAGAAAATGCGAACCAGCAGCGCCGGCAGCACCGAAAGCGCCAGAAAGCCTTCTTCGACATCGTTGCGCGACACCATAAGGCGCCATCAACGCACCAGGGGTAATGCGCTAGATTTAAACGCGAGCGCATCGCATTAGTTGTTATGCGCTTGGAAATGTCACCATCTACTGTCGCAGTCTGTCGCATTCATGTAAACGCACCTACAGCTTTTTTTACAATAGGCCAAGATGTCGCACGATTTCAACGATTTTACTGCGTAGCATTCTTTGCCGAGTGCCCCCACAGACAGAGACCATGTAACGCCCTGCACTTCCACAAAAATGCTGATATCGCAGAAGTTACAGTTGTAATCGCTACAATGGCATAAATGAACATAACTGGTCGCACGAAATTTTTAAAAACTAAAAAAATAGGAAAAATAAAAAATACGAAAAATTATGAATGTGAACGCCGTGAATTTCCACAATCATGCAGATTCCACGACCGTTCCACCTGTAATCCTCATAATACCGTAAACGGAAATAATCTGTCGAACAAAATTTTGCAACACTAGAAAATAAGAATAGTGTCAAATAATTACAGAAACTGGCGAACCATGTACCGCCCTGCGTTCCCACAATAATGCAGATTTCGCGAAACTTCCAAATGTAATCGCTATAATAATGTCAATGAAAATAATTGGGTGGACCAAATTTTGAAAAAAACTAGAAGATCAGAAAAATATAAAAATACAGAAAATAGCGAATTGTGCAACGCCCTGCATTTCCATGATATCGCAGATTTCGCGATAGTTTCAAATGTAATCGTTATAATAACGTAAATGGAGATAATTGGTCGGACCAAATTTTTAAACACTAACAAAATCTGAAAAATATCGAACAATTACGGAAAAAGCCAAACCGTGTAACTCTCTGCGTTTCCACAATAATGCATATTTCGGGAAAGTTCCAAATGTAATCGTTAGAATAACGTTAATGGCGATTATTTGTCTCTCTAAATTTTGAGAAAGTAAAAAAGAAGAGAAATAGTAAAAAGTTACGGAAAATGGCGAAACATATTACGCGTGGCATTTCCACAATAATCCAGATTTGGTGAAAGTTTTACGTAATCGTTATAATAGCGTAGCTCAAAATAAATGGACGAACAAAATTAAAAAAAAAACTCGAAAATGAGAAAAATATAAAATAATAGCCGAAACTGGGGACCGTGTAACGCCCTGAATTTCACAATAACGCAGTTTTTGGAAAAGTTCTAAATGTAATCATTGTAATAACGTGAATGGAAATAACTAGTCGGACGAAATTGTGAAAAAATAAAAATTAAGTAAAATAGTAAAAAAATTGCGAAAAATGGCAAAACCGCTTAACGATGTCCATTTCCACAATAATGCAGATTTTGCCGAAGTTTAACTTGTCATCGTTATAATAGCGTAAATGGAGATAATCGGTAAAATAGATTGTTGAAAAACTAAAAAATAATAAAAATATAAAATATTTACGCAAAATGGCGAACCGTGTAACGCCCTGCATTTCCACAATAATGCAGGTTTCGGGAAAGTTCATTCTCTTGTTATAATGACGTAAATGGACACAATTGTGAGAACGAAATTTTGAAAAAATAATAAGTAACAAAAATGTGAAAAATATGGAAAATTATAAATCGTATTACCACCTGCATTTCTGCAATAATGTAGATTTTGCCGAAGTTCCACCGATAATCGCGTAAATGAGATAATTGTTAGAAGGAAACTTCGAAACACTAAAAAAGGAAGAAAAATTACAGAAAATGGCGAATTGTTTATGGCCTCCGTTTTCTTATTATTGCAAATTTCGCGAAAGTTTCAAATGTAGTTGTTATAAGAGCGTAGAGATATTTAGTTGAACGACATTTTGAAAAACTAAAAACAAGAAAAATATTATGCAATAACGGAAATGGCAAACAATATGAGGCCCTGCTTTTCACCAATAATGTAGATTTCGCCAATGTTCCACTTCTAGTCGCTATAATATAGTAAATAGAGATAATTGGTCGGACAGGATTTAGAAAAACCCAAAAATTTGGCTATAAAAACTCGCACTCAAGATAAGCGGCATGAGAATGCTATGCATTAGTAGATAATTCTCTGAATTTCTGCGGAATGTTTTCTCTTTTCAGTCATTCTCCCGAGATGCTCGCCTTTGTGAAGTGGTTATGGGATTTTCTCCGCTCGAACAACTCCATGTTTTACGCCGTGTGGGTTCTTACTCTTCATCGTGCAAGAGCCAAGATTCGAGTTTTTCAGAATTCACGTTCATGCACTGGCTAGTGGACTTCAAATTTGATGATTCTGAAATGATGAGGTGTGATGCTGCTGAAAAAGATGGGTTGCTCAAGGGCAGCATCACTATGAAGGATGATTTGCCCCCCGCCGAGCATAAGGTGAGTGTCGTTTTATAAGACTGACTGTGACTACGTCCCAAGCATACCCTTGACAGTCCACCTAAAGAAGTTTATCTTTACATTTGCGTGTGTTGCTTTGCGCGCGTCTGCGTATGTGTGTCTAGGTGTGCGTGTGCGTGTGTGAGTGCGCGTGCGTGTACGTTTGGTTTTCTGTGTGTCTACAGTTGAAATATTAGGGAGAAATGTAAGGCGGTGGTTTGGTGCCGGAAATAGTGAATGACATATAGGCTGTAGCAAATCGGTTGAAGCATGGCGAACGCGCAAAAGGCAGGCTTGAAACACACTCTTATAGGCCTCGTGCCCTGCACAGGCTGTACTACACGAAATAAGTATTACTTAACTCTCTGAGGGGTACATGCCTGCGTGTTTTCCATGTGTTTTTCCCATTGACAAATGGTGATTATGCTGAACCCTGTTGTGTATTCTACAGAGTGGACACTTTGAGAACCTAAATTAGAAGAAAATGAAAATAATTAAGGGCATGCATACATTCGCAGTATAGAGAAAACTGTGAAGGGCACACTCTAGATAACTGAACGTCACATGAAGTATATCTCGCGGTATTTGTTTTACTTTGATCGCGTTTATACGGGTCATCTGTCCACAGGAGAAAAACAGCGAGTACGCAACATAATGATTGCATAATTCTAGCATTTGTCTATGAACAATGTGAAACGGCAGATGCAGCTGTACTGCGGGCATGTCGTCGTTTAGCAGCAGTTGAAAATACATGCCTTATTTCTTGCCCGGCGTTACTTGTAAGCCACAGACACCCCCAAAATATTTCGCCGTTAGTGCTACATGCACGTCCTTCAACTCGTTATTCTGCATCCCCTTAGGCCCAGATTGGCGCCTTCGTTAGAGTTGACGGCTTCCAAACATACGACCGCGTCTGCGACGACCGCGTACTCGGCTTGCTCCCAAAGCCTTCATGGCGGCCATGATGCCAACAGATGCACTCAAAATTTCCGCGTTGTAAACCCATGTATTTAGGACCAACAACAGCTTTTCACTTTAAGACACCCCTACTAGCCTATCATTGTCACAAGAGGACCACCACAGGTAGCAGTGTTATAGGTTATTCGGTTTACCACAGATTTTGCCCGTTAGCCGGATAGAGACTCCTGTTGACAATTTCAATATTATCTGTGCCGACACCATCACGATTTGATGCACCCATCTGTCTTTCCCAGGAGGAAGAAGACGCGCTACAACACGAGCCCGATATCACCTCTCTCTCAAGAAGGTCTTTAGCCAGTTCCAAATAACTATACTATATAAGTTTAACCAAACAAACCATAACTATAAATTAACTATAAGTATAACCAAACAAACCACGCCATAAACAATCTACCAGGAACTTGTCTCTGTTCGCAATAATTCCGATGCTATATTCCTAACTAAATCCTGTCACGTACGGTGTATGCCTCCCTGGTAAGAACGACACAGCGACCGAACTCAAATGCCTGCCACAAAGACAATCACTTTCCTTATCCGGGGTGTGGTCGAGAGCGAGGCCGAACAAGGAGTCAACCTAATACAAATAGGCGGTGCCTTCGTTTAAAAACAATATTTAACTACGTACCATACCTTTTTAATCAACGTATTGAAGCTCATGTGAGGAAATTGCCTCAACTCACAACACCCTTTACCCTGTCGCTTTACTGCTCGCGATAAAGAAGTCTGAACAAGGATACAAACAAACGCCCGCTTTCTATCTCCAGGCTCTTCGTTTTCCTCAATGACAATACACCCCGCCGCTGAAAATAATTTCGTAAGAGCTGGGATGAGCAGCAGTGGAAACATTTCCTTGGGGGACGACAAAGGCACAGGGTGGTTTTCAGCAGCACGTAAACAGTGTCATACGTAAACAAGTGACCAAGGCCTCGGTATGCCCCCACCGGAGTGCCCGAGTTCTAGCACCGGTACCCTGGCTTGGAGAGCAATTAGCTTTGAAAGAGTAGGAAAACGACTGGTGCGCACTCAACTTTCGAAAGGCCAAGCGGGTTTCTGTGTTTGCCATTCTCTGGCAATTGCGGTAAGGAACGCCTAATGTTTGTTGAGTGCTGCTTTTGTTCTTAATCGGAACTTTATTTCTTAACACCTCAGCAAAGCCTTCCTGGCAATGGACTCTTTGTGGCCGATAAAACGGAAGAGCATGTTTTTTCACGCCACCAGCTGAAGGACAGAAATGTGCCACTCCTCGGGGACCTTCTCAATTGTCGCCGCCGATAACACTCGAAGATATAGTTTCACCAAATTTTGCGCCGCGGTTGCACGCCACAGCACTGAGACCGTCAAGAGTAAATGGAGGCGGTACAATACACGACTCGGGATGAATCGTGAGTGAGGTTGAGACAGATAACAGGTGGCTCCCACACTGTGTTATATTGATTTTTTGAAGCATATTTATGCAGGTTACAAAATGTGTGATGGGAGATTCAACAGACTCCACCAGAATAGCCTGTACGTGAGGGAGACGCTTCGAAACGGGACTCGAGTAGCCTCTCTGATTGGCATATAGCCTAGCGTAGCTCTAAGGAAGCAATTTACGAAGAATAAATTGCTTCGAGTCCACCATGTTACCAGTCTAATTGACTCCAAGCTAGCCCCCTAACATTCGCGGCAGAGTTCTGACAGGCAGGACTATTTACCACTCTTTACATCTACTCCAACACCTAAATAAATTACGCATAAAGTGCTCTTGGATTTGCTCCCCTCACACGCATGAGTGCTCGCAAATAATCCGCTGACAACCTTCCAACTTTGACTATTCGCTTTTGGAAAATAGTGCCAAACATAAATGAGCTATTTTGCACATATCCTCACCGTGATTTAAATCATCGATGTGTTCGCATTACCATATTTTTTACAAAAAGCCGTACAAATGGCAGACACGTCCCTCCTGTACGCCATTAAGACGAATTCGGCGAGCACACCTGTCCTGGCTGAATGAGCTGAAACTTGCCTTCTCGGCACTGTGTTAAATATATGATGTGTTCAGAAACGTCCGACATTTTATCATTGCTGCCAAATCATGTGGCGGAACCGCTAGCTTCGAAGAGCCTCGAAGGAGAACCGAAGGCGTCATATAAATGCTTTAAAGAGCACCGGATTCCTGAACTAGATATCTGGCTTTACTTCTCGAGTGTATGATAAGCAAAGCTGTGTGGTCCACTGATTTGAAGCTACTGTGTTTAAATAAATGTTGGGTGGGCATTTTAGGATAGTGCGTGAGCATTTTTTGGTTGGGCCTTTCTACGTAAATAAACCTCTACATGTGCGGGGCTTTGAGGACCGAGGCCTTACAAAGAGGCCATTTTATTATTAGGAGCTTTTACTAGAAATCTATATCCGCCATACTAAAAACATGATTGCTCTTTCCTGTCTGCGAAGAAAAGCGAGCAGCGAAGCTGAGTTGTGTTTTGCCTGAATTAGCTCGTGTATGCACAAAATATAACATGTATGTCTTTCTTCCCCCTTAATGAGGTGAAAAAATACTTTTTGGGTAATGAGCTAAATGAGCTTAGGAAGGACTAGAGTTTTTTAACGGACAAACATTGAACTCTCTGAATCTTTCCTTCTCGAAACCTAGACGTGTACAGCAGAAGTCAAATTAAGAACATTTCCAACTTCGCAGTGGACATCGTAATTATTACTCGTACGTCAAACGTGATGTAATGTTAGAGTCTACATAGTGCTAATTGCAATATATTTAGTTTGGGGATACTTTCGACGAAAAGAGTGGCAGCTGTTTTCTGGAACCATGCTCCCCTGCAGGTGGCCATGTATGACTGTAAGGTAATTACAAGGTAGTAAAACTAGAAGTGATGAATAGTATTCCTAACTGCCAATTTCAGTGCGAGTTTGCTCCCAAAATACCTGCATCAGATTAAAAGCTACCCAGTTTTTGTGAGAAACTGCCGACGATGATTTTTTTCTTTTCTATGATGACAGGGACGGACATTGCGCACTGTTGAGGGGTAGCTATATACAGCTTGGTTGCTATAATAGTTTCGCAAATTTGTGGTTTACATTACAAATATGCCATATTGAAAGGCGAGAAATGAGGGTTGCAGAGGGATGCTGTCTCAATAGGGATAAATTTTCTCTGGTCAAAGATAACGTATAAATCAGTGACGAAAGCAGAAAACATGGGTACGAACACTGAAAAGTTCGGCAGAAAGTTGGCATTTTTCGGGATGTCGACGTTTTCCCAGAGAACCAACGCGCCTTCCAGTTAGCTATGACAAAAGGACAACAACACAACATCTGCACGGGAGTTATCTATCTGTATTTGCTTGATGGCTCGGCAGGAAGTCTCATCCCGAGATGATATCATGCGATATTGAAATGATAAATTATATCAGCAGCGTCCCGACAACAGCTGTGCTCCGACGGCCGCGCGAGGCTAGCTCAATCTGTGTTCCTGTTTCGGTGGAAAAGATAAAAAACGAAACTATGGCCTCAACTTTTAGAATTTTGCAGCAGATTCTTTAGTCTACCACTGATACGGTGTAACTAGTTTCTAACAGACTAAGAGCCACTACTGGTTCAAAAATAACGTTATTCAGATTCGTAGAGGGCTTCATTGTTTCGCATTCGTGGCAGTTTTTGCCTCTGGAACTGTGGCGAGTAGCTTTCCTCTAAGGACGTTCTGGTACGACAACGCATATGCGACACGGAACGCAGACGCGAGATGGGGCACGGCGGCTAAATATCGCTCCCTGATATGTGTTCGATGTCCGATACCATGTCCGGTGTCCAATGTCCGATCCACGGGCTTTTACAGAGACATTTCTTTGGTATCCCACACGCCCTAGAGGCGTTACATTGAATGTTAAGCCAATCTTTGACTACCCATGATTATATCGATATCTTTACCAGGACAATTTTTTCCATTTTACCTACTTGGCTTCAAAGGGCTTTGTGCCTTTTTTAAAAGAAAGCATATTCCTCCATTTATTTATTCTACGTGATTTCTTTTACCGAGACCTTCTTTTTGATATCCCACAGGCCTCAACAGCATCAGATAGTCACCATAACATTTCGTGACTATAAGCAGGACGGATTCTTTAGTTTATACAACGTCATTTTCTCCATCGGGGCGTTTGATTTTATACCAAACACGCCCTAGCGGCATCAGTTTAAATTTTAACCCAATCTGATTCAGCATGACTGTAGTCTTGAGTTCACAGCACAAACAAGAAACAAGGGTGATAGGGAGAGCAAGACACATAGACGACGACTAACAACTAAAGTTTTTTGCTGTGACGTCTGGTATATAAATGCAGCAGAAATCAATGCAACAATGCAAAGCGACACATCACACGTGGAAACAAAACAACAATTCGGGCCGACATCAATGCCGCCATGTGCTTACGCGCTGTCTAGATAGGTGATTTTGTTTGCTGATAGCGCGACAAAAGAGACGCTTACACACTTTTCTTGTTTCGGGGCTATTTCATTAGCCTCAAAAATTCCCTCTCAAGTTTATTATTATTTTCATACACTATTGCGGTATTATTGAAGATAGGCTCGCGCTCAGCAAAGTCTATACAAGGTATTCCTAGATGACCGCTTTGAAAATTATGGAAATTTTTATGACGTTTGAGCGATGTCTGACGTGAGCGCCCATTACAGCAATTTTTCTACCACTATTGAGATATGAGTTACAATGGCCGCATTAATTTCCTTAGAAGGCAACATATCTAGCGATGGGTTTACGTTTATATTTACAAGGCGCCTTGGAAGCACTTGTATTTTTGTGATAAGGAATAACTGTGTATCTGCTTGTGTTGCTGTAAATATCGCCGTTACTGCATATGTCATCTGCTATCTCTGCCCCGTAATCCTTCTCTGCTCTCCGCTACCAGCCCTAGAGCCATTCCATCCCGTCTCGCTGGGGTTATCAGTTCATTCGAAGTTCGTTCCACGCAATTCACTTGTCCCCTTCGCAATGGCCCAGCGCGATCTGTTGGGACATAAGGCATTTATTCTTTATATTTTTATTTTTTTAATCAGCCCCAAAAACACGCGATCAAACTCTGTTAATTTGTGTTATTCCTTACTTTGCCTTGATAAGCCAGTTGACGCTGTGTGTGTTTTTTATATCATAAAGACGAATCTAAATTGCACTCTCAATAAAAACAAGGTTCGTAGCCTGGATAATGTACTTGCGTTTCGCTGGAACTGTGTCTCAGGTTTTGGTTTCGGTAACAGATGTTGGCACCTAACGCCTACGCCAGAATTTTTACAAGTTTGAAGCGCTCATGCCTATATATACTCTCGTCAATATTCTTTCGCATTGACTAGCGGCTGAATCGAGTGAAAACAGACACAAAATAAGTGTTAGGTAGCTCAAGAAGGCCACCATTTTAAAATCGGTAAACTTCACACAATGTGCATGAGCGAGGGCATAGAGTCATGATTCTATGATTGTCAGTGCCATCTTACATAGAGGACAGCATTATATGCTATGCAGGCGACAGCGCAGGAATACTCTCCTTTTAATACGACCGGCTTTCTTTCCCCTCAATAGCAGCAGGTTCATCGCGATCCCAGTACGGCACACAGTCACCTTACGGCAAACGCCACGATGCTACTGACAGTCTCATTATACCAAAAACTACGGTACGACCTAACTTCACATCATGCCAAAGAGTAGCTTTCTACTCACCGTACATAATGCCCGGATGCTACGCCACGATGGACGGTACCTTGCTTCTCGGTTGTTGCAAATGCACTACGACATAGAATCATAATACGGCTGACTTACAGTGCGGGAAAACGGAAACAATGCTGGGCGATATGAAGCTGAGCTGCTAAAGAACAGAGAAGTTCAAAGTAACAGGTTATCTCTTATACTACCTCTGAGTTTCACTTTACTTAACATTAATTACTGCTCGTTTGATTTGTGAGGGAAAGAATGCTTTGATACCCGAGCTCAGTTCAAGGCATTGTTGGTTTCCAGGAACCTTTATTGTACAAATCAAATACTCCATAATTAACAACAACTTTCTGAAACCCACAAGTCAGTAAGTCAGTATTGCTGTTAAAAAGGATTTATAAGTAATAAAACCCATAGATGGCTTACTAACACTTACGCTAAACATCGTTCTACAGAAAAAGACGAATATTTGCAAACTCCCAAGCAGTCTCTAAATTTCGCGCGATTACATTGTTTTTGTGGGTCTCGGTCAACACATCCAGCAAGGGTCATACAGTATCATTGTCTCCGCAATAGTCCAACGCTGGTTTCTGGTTAAATAAGGGGTAACACCGGGCGTCAACAACTAAATCATGATTTGTACAAAGTACAAAGAGTGCAGTCTTTCGTACTCATGCCGAATTTTATAGAGCTGTAAATTCTACGACGCACTAAGTTCGTGCCGTTTCAGGAGCGCAAATGCTCTTTCTAAGCGCGGAGTTTAATTACGAGCTTTTTAAGGGAACGCAATGTCGCAACGTTTGTACTCCCACATTTAGGTGCGACAAAATTACATAGCGTGTAGAGGCTGAAACAACTGTCACGTTGTGACATATGATTAAGTTGACAATTTTAAAAGCGGCGTTTACTTACTAACGATTTGCAAATTACATTTGCTTAGAATTGGATAATTAGAACACTAGGATACGGAGGCCACTCAAATGCGCGCGAGAGACGTTGCTCCCCATTGAACCCTGTACAAGAGACCCTACAAATTTGGCTAGTCTGCCGTCCGAGTCACCGCACGCACTATCCAAAAAAGCAAGTATTTATTCAAACTGACAATGTACCGTTAAATGTTGCTTGAAAGGCGCATATGTTTTTATTTTTGCATGTTCCTAATGTATTTATTGCTTGCTTAACTGTTGTATTTTTGTTGCGAGTGCTTCTGTGCCTGCGCGACTGCGTCGACCGACTGTCAGTTGTGTGAACCCTTCGGCACAACATAGGGCCCACCTGAACTTTATTACTGCACTACACTATATGCCAAAACTAATCGAGTGGCTGATCAAGACGCTGATCCTTTCAATTTGACGTAAAGCAGTGGAAGTGAGTTTTTAACTCCTTTTTTGACGCCGAAAGACCGCAGACAACACGCAGCGGACGATAATGCGCAGGCGATAAGGAAGTCGTCGAGTTGTGAACGATGTTGTATAGTTTATTTTGTCACCAAAGATGGCGCCACTGTACGAAAAATTCAGAACAGTGGACCGATCGTAGGGCCACTTTTTGATTGATGGGGCCTATGGGCAGTCTCACAACTCATACATAAAATAACTCTGGTCTGCACTCCGAGGTAAGGAGACGATCAGAGGCGTAAACTATACTTTTCACAGATCAAAATTCCTACATAAATTCATCGAGGCCTGAGAAAGGCTGCAAACAAATAATATTTCCAGGAGAAGGTACCACACAACTGTATAGTTATTTAAAAATGTCTCAGTAGTTAAAAGAGCCAGTTTGCTGAGAGACAGCTGCAGTCTACTGTGTGCTGTCTTCCCGCGGCTTTTATCACCAAAAGCACCTCGCTGAAGACCTCGGACGGCAGACTAGCCAAAGTTCGAGGGAGTATACCTATACTCTATTTTGGAGCAGCAGGTGACCGCGGCTCCACCACGCGGCCAGTAACACCCTGCACAGCAGAGGGAAGGGCATACTAGTTGCAGTATAGAGGGAAGCGTACACACGCGCCATTTTCAAGCTGGTGTATGAGCGTTACGAGCAGTGGGCGTGGGTGCCTTGCGACGTTTAGGCTCACACCATGGCACATATTTCATGCGCGCTTTCATAAGGGGCGCTAACGACGATTGTAATGCCATGTTAACCACGTTATCGGCTACTTTAGCCTAAGTGAAACCCAGGTTCCATCTTACACTTTATTTTAGAGCCCGGTAACAAGCGGTAGGTCGAGCTACCTGCGTTGCTATGCAGCTGGCGTCATGCTGCCGTCACCGCCGCACCGTGCAAGTGGCAACTGCGGCGGCGTCACTGGTTCCGCAGTGTGCGCGGCGCTTTCTTCCGTGAAACGCAAAAGCACCACATACTACTAAACACTGCGACGACACGCAGAAGGCTAAGCCCGGTGCTGTGGCAGCGAAGGTTCAGGGATTGTCGACTTTGGCGGCCCGAGTAAGACCAGCGTGGTGGCCGGTGTGACGTGACTGCTTGCTTCAAGAATTCAGCGGTGCTCCCAGTTCATATTCAGAGCAGTGGGCGGCGTTCGTGGTCGGAGAACATACTTTGAGGTCTTCATTTAAAACAACGGAACGTCTAGCAGGTTTATAAAGGGGTCCAGGGTAGTAGCGAATATTAATATTTTAGTTCGAAGCGAATTCGAAGCGAATAGTCCTCGGGGTCTAATACTTTCGATGCGAATTAAAATGGTTGTCAGGTGTCCGAGAGCAAAAGGGAAATGTTTAAAGTGGGTCTACGAAAAAAATGTTTTATTTCTGAGGTTACAACATACAAAGGCATGGCAGGGAATCCTGTGATAACACATCTTAACCCGTAAAAAAAGTTTGTATATACACTAGCTGTAGAAAAATTTGCGCCCGTCCGCACAGGTAACAACATAAAACACATGCATGCATAAAATATCACTATGATTCGGTAACATTTCAAGTCACAAAATAATGGCATAAAGGCTAGCAGCTCCCCATGCAGTGATGAAGGCACTCCGTTCTGCTAGTTACAAGGCTAAAAGACACAAAAGACATCTGAATATTCTTTGGTAACGTAGTTTAATTGATTGTAGGGTTTAACACGCCGCCGCAACGCTGGCGATGGGGCGCGCCGTAGTGGAGGGCTCCCGATTAATTTTGACCACCTGGGGATCTTTAACCTGCACCTAAATCTCGTGCACACGGGAGTTTTTGCTTTTTGTCTCCATCAGAAAAGCGGCCGCCGCGGCCGGGAATCGAACCCGCGACCTCGTGCTCAGCCATGCAACGCCTTAGCCACTGAGCAACCGTGGCGGGCTTTGGTAACATACTTTAAGCAAAAAAATAATTGCATATAGACCAGCAGCTACACATGTAGTGAAGCAAACGCTCCCTTAAACTAGTTAAAATGCTACATCAAGCACAGAAAATAAAACATCCCAGAACATCGTTATTGAGAACATGTCGATAACATGTTGTTTGATCTCTTGTAGTCCCCGTTTTCACCTATAGCATAGCGGGGCATTTGATACACTGTGCTCCGGATAACATGTCGTTTGATAACTTTAGTCCCTGTTTGCGTCTTCAGAATTGCGTGGCATTTGATGCGCTGAGGTCCCTGTCCTGTCTGGACCTTCACAAAAACGCTCCATGTTGGGTTGGTACTCGTGGATGCATTGTTCATGTCACTTGACTGGTTTACGCAAGTGATGCACACTGAATTTCAAGCGCCGAGTGCAATCAACCCCGGCTCGCTGCACACGTGACACACGGTAACCAAACAAGTCGCTTGATTACCGTTTCATTGTTTGAAAGAATAAAACGGGAGCCTTGTCTACCTCGACGAACGTGTGCGCGTAACATGACTACGAGAGCGCTCTGAATGTACCTTACCTTGATTTAAACTATCTCACTCTGACTGAAACTATCGAACCACCTTCAGGGGCAAAAGTTCCACTCAGTTAGGCACACCTTCAAACTTTAAAAACTTGTTTGTTCCTCTAAGAACTACCGCTGACTTTCGGCGTACTGTCTTAAAAGGTATTATTACAACAGTCAAAACGCGGCTGCCAGCCTAACGTGCAGCTGAAGGTGGCACTCAATGAACCTTCGGAGGCTCATGGTAGCTGCTCACGACGCGGCCTTCTGCAGTTGGATAATGCAGCACATCAGAAAAATATACCTGACTAGCTTAGGCAGTATTGTAAACTACCGCACAGCTTATATTCTGATACCGCTCTTTCTTAGTGTTAACTCTTCTGACAACAGTATATTACTAGGCACGTTCTCGTGCTCGTAATTTTGTTTTCGTTATTTTAGTGGTATCTGTTGTCTCTCCACTATTCACTTTCCATTTTGCTTTGGTTTCGTATTTCTGGTGTTTTTTCTTGTATTACTGTTTGCATTTTCTTTGGAGCATTTTTTGAAGATATTTTCAATGTATTGTTTGTTTTATAAATGGCTGCTTCCTTAGAATCGGTACTTTTTATTTCACGTCACTAAAACAATCCTCGTGTGAAGTACTAAGCTTCCCCACTAGTGGCGCTGACCATCCTAGCTGTCAATTACACTGTCTTCGCATTCTCTGTGTGTGAGTGTTTAGGCGTAAGAAGTTCATAAGTCAGCCTGTTTTTACTGCTTCATCTCTAGTGATCACTTATTTTGATGCATTTATGGTGATAAGCACACACCTATCTTACATTGCAGATAATCGTAGGACGTTTCGTCTTGGGAAGTGATCAAATCATTCAAGCTTACAGGGCTCTGAAAGTCTGTGACAAGTACGACCCAGTGGTGAACAATTGTCAAACGTGGGTTGTGAATCTCCTCGACATGCTGGATATTTTCTTGCCTCCTGACATCAAGACAATTTCAGAAAAGGTGAGTGCACCTTGGTTAATTTCCCAAAGCTGCGCGTCTACACATCGAAAAGCTTGTGACGCATAACCTGCATCATGGTAGCTATATTTGCAATCAATCTCTGCTATAAATCTGAGAAGCGCCATCACTGATATTTGTTCAACCCAGACAGGTCTATTGCGGGCGGTTATAAGCGGTTAATAGAAGCTGTATTTTGCATTTCCTACCTCACCAAGTATGTTTTGATAAAGAACTATTTTCCAATACACCGTTTGGCATTTGACAATGCATGCAAAGATGTGTTTTCCAATACACAAATGTTTCACCAAAACGCATTTTGTAACTGGTGTTTCATGTGTTTACGAGCACATCACGAGCGAATCACAACAACCTTAACTTGTATGACAATTTTCTGCGCGCCAAAATGAGAACGCCACATTGGACGACGTGATGTTATTTGGCCTTGGAGACCGTCTAAAGGCCTCTTCCTTAGACGGCCTTAAGGAGTGCCTGCACAAGTCTCCGAGGGCTGGCGTGTAAGATCTGGTGTATATAGCGCCTTAGCAGATGACTATATGTTTCGCGCCGATCTTCAGAGACTACCTAGTCAAAATAAAGTTCACATCTTGATTACGCGCTGTTTTGATTATAATGCTTCACGTGTACTCTCATTTTTATAAATCTCCGCACCACAAAAATGCCTGGCGGCGTTTTTTTCACTTTCTACAAAGGCACAGCAAGGCCAACGACTCGTATCACCAAGCAATAATGTATAATTGTATAGGTATTACTGAAGAAGAGGACGGAAGAAGAGAACAGAGGCAGGAGGCCACCGTTCCGAGCTGCTACTGCTGTGGGAAGCGGGCCTACACTGTCTAGGTGGCGCGCGGGGGGGGGTGGGGGGGGGGGTGGGGGGGGCAAGAGGTGCTATGTAGAACAAGAACAAAAAGTAGCAGCTATAGGAAAGACGGCTTGCTGTCTCTCTTCTCTGCGTGCGTTACGTTCAGGGCCATTTGTTCCTCATGATTCCTCCTACACACGCAGCACGAGGAGGCGTAGTGGGCTAGTGAATACCATTAGTGAATAGAAAATACACTACCATTGGTGAATAGAGAAAAAAGACATTTCCGCACGGGGTTTGGTTTCAGCACGAAATGTTAACAAAGCCACAAGGGAGGAACAACACAGTACAGAGGAAGGCACCCACCGATCCCAGCGGTACTACTTCCTCATCCTCTTTTACTGCAGTATTTTTGGTGTTTTAAGTATATTTTATCAGCTTTTTTCCGAAGCTGTGCTCACACTTTTGTATCAGGTTTCTCCTTGACCATATTCACGGGTTGTCACGTGTAATAAAAAAAGCTGCCCTAGTCAGCCTCGTCAGGAGATTATAGTGGCGCAGGTAGCCTTGAACCCGTTCTGTAGTACGAGCTGCTGCCTTTTAGTTGACTTTAAACTTGATGCTATAGAAACACACATGTTAAAATTCGTATATGATGAATGATACGGGTGAAAAAATCTTCTACTTGTTGCGATTGTCTTATTGCTCCCGTAGCTGGTGGTTGTATCCAGGGGCCGAATTCTCTAAAAAACAGGCGTCGTTTTGAAACGACGGGGCAGCGCCATGCAAATGCATGTGTTCTGGGGTTGGGGCCGTCGCTTTGGGGCGACGGGCTGGGGCAATCACCGCAGAAAAGCGCTGTGGCAAGGGCGCGAAGCGACAAGTGAAGCGACGAGGGGGCAGTGGGTGTCACTTCGAGCCCTTGCCACAGCGCTTTTCTGCGGTGATTGCCCCAGCCCGTCGCCCCAAAGCGACGGCCCCAACCCCAGAACACATGCATTTGCATGGCGCTGCCCCGTCGTTTCAAAACGACGCCTCGTCGTTTTAGAGAATTCGGCCCCTGATTGCGAAATACCTCTTAGCGTAGACATCGTACAGTGAAGCTGCTAAACGCTAAAATCGCGTGATTCTGCTTTGGTAGAAAATTGGAATTCTGGCTAAGGCTAGGTACCTAAGCTCCCGTTTCACAGTTTTATAATATGTAATCTACAATTGGTTGGAATAATAAGCAAAACAATCGCGATCATTCCTACTTTTTATGTCGTTACTTTTTGATATCTATTCGTGTAGTAGGTTTGCCAGATTTGTTGAAATATATTTACATCATTGCCGGCACAATGACTTAACTTTGATAACCAGGCTTTGCGCCAATGGGAATCCTTCACAGGATGCTGATGTTGAAAGTTGCACCGAACGTAAATTTTACGGCTACGGCTAAAGTGTAACTGAAAATGCGGTCTAACGTGAGCACGACTGATGCATGAAACGTTTTGTACACCACTTCGTAGATCCTGTATCTGCAAGCATGGCTTAGGGAAGCTACGTGACGTTCCTAGACGACCCTTTTTGAGAACAAATCATTACGTATATGACAACGACTCCTGGTTCCTGTAGTAATCGTGCAATGAACTTGTTCCCCGCAATAATCTATAAGTAGACCGCAAACATTAAAGGAACAGTCAAAGAAGTCCAAGCACGCCTAATCATTCTCGGGTGTTGTGATTGAGAAACCAAGCAGGTTCAGCTTTCCGGCTCATGGCAGTCCTTTCAATTGTGATTACTTCGTAGTTCTTTGGCACAAATGGAAAATATTTCCGGGCAGCTACTATTGGGGGAAAAATCTTCCTTTGCGCATACTTCGAAGTCCAGAAGGTAGCGATACCAAGCTCCAAGGCCTTGGAAACTGTACCATAGAAATGCATGGGGAGTAAAGTTTGTCGCCGAATTGCACAAAATTATTCTGAATCCTGGAAAGTGTTTTTAGAGTTTTCATCTTTCGGGCGACTTCTTGCTTTATGCCAAATATCTTTTCCGTGAAACGGTTTCACTAGGTTCTTGACTGGCTGCAGTTTTGATCGAGAAAGCTGGGAACGAATATCCAGCGCACCACCTGAGACGCTGTGCTTCCACCTACGGTTTTCGAAGGGTGTTGCAATGTTGCCACTGGAAACGCTTTGCTCCTCTATCCAACATAACACTTTCAAATGAATTTGATCTGCCTCCTGCATATTGAGCCACTGTGCCTTCCTTCAACAGCATGTAATGGGAGAGCTCACGATGATAAATTTACTGCCTGCCTGTTGGTTAGTTGGGCGTCATTCTTCTGCTTTCCTCATCTGCAGCCAGCGTCGTGGGTGGTTTCCTGTGGCTACATGCAGCTTTTGCTATGGGAAGCTTCCCAAACGAGATTTCGCTTTTACAGACCCCGACGCCAATGCCACTGCAAGCGCTGACGTTTTGCTAAAGAGACATTTTTTGGTTTTGCAAAATGAAGTGGCTTCCACAATCGATCTTTGTCGAAAAAAAGCTGCGTCGTTTATCGTACATGCATTAGGGTCACGGTTTCCTCTTTTGGAAGATTTCCAATTTTCTCTTTTACACCGTGAACAAGGAACAGTCTCGGATATTGACCAAAAACAACCCACCACTACTCATGCATTGAGGAATGCGGTCGCGGCATGCTACTGAAGAAACAAACGTCCTCTCCGCTTGAACCACCGTAGGGAAGGTGGACGAGGCATGTCCTGGCAACACATTGCCACAAGCCAATTTCAAGGCATGGTTGGCGGCCATGCAATACGAACCCCAGTTGTACTCAATAAATGTATTTTTTTCCACTGGAATCCATCGTAGACGGGTCGTCTTGCCGGAATCCCGTCAAGAAAACCAAGTGTGTTGTGAACTCCTCAAACACAGTCGATTATTTTGTGTTTGTGGCCAATTAAACTCTCATGCGGTTCGTCTCCTACCCTAAGATTGTGGGCCTCACGTGTGCAACGCAGCGCAGCCTGACAAGGGGCCCACCATGGGTTCGAGAGAGCCAAGCCGTAAAGGGCAGCGGCGGTCCTCGCCACGCGCGTGCAGTCATTCCGAGAAGACGAAGTAGTTCCTAAGAACTGGATTAATTTACGGGTTTTCCGCGGTACACAAACAAGCCCTCGTATGACGCTCCTAGCCCTGGGGCAGAGAGGGGGTACCCGCCGACCGTACGGTTCAAGCCACAGAGCCCGACGTGCAGGGCAGGTAATCGGCAGCTGTTGGTCCAGGGGCGTAATCCACCGAAGCGCTAGGGGTGATGGGACCCGGATAGGACCGGAACCGACCACTAGACTGACCGAGCAAGCAATAACAACTCAAATCACCTGCGCAAGCATTGAGAGAGAAAGCAGAGGGTGCATGCAAATCCGACTCTCGGTACGTTCGCTGACCTCACGCAAGTGAGAAAACAGTGGCCGCTCAAGCTGAAGCGAGCGAGATGCGCGCGAGCACAGGTACCCGCCTGAGCCGGCAGCTGGCCAGTCTCTCCTGGGTCAGACCGAAGCGGGTGCCCGCCACCGCGAGCCCCTGGGCGGGGCCCCTGCGTCACGCCCCACGTGGCCCACGGACCGGCACGCATTGGTAAACCCGTACCCCTTACAGGGAGAGAACGCGAGGGGCTATACTCGCCCGTGGGGGACATTGGGCTACCATGCTCGCGTAATTGGGAGCAGTCACAATCAATATCCCCAAAAGGTTATCTACACCCAAGAATACTGCACTCCAGTAATCCTACTCTTTATGATCCTCTATGTACTCATTTCCAACCCCCACGCACACACTACCATATCGTCTGGTAATACCAACTAAACCCTGATCTTCCACCCATTGCCAACCTCTCAAGCGAGCAGTGCGAGAGTACGCTGGACAGCACCGGCCCTGAAACGCAGATTTTGCTAGCGCAAAGGCGAAGACAGCTGGCCGTACCGACGGAGTCTTGGACTGGAGTCTCCGACAAAAAATATGCTAACTTCAACTGTGATTAAGGTTTCTTTCTCTCTCTCTCTCTCTCACTCTCAGTGCGTACACAGGATTACTCCGAATGCTTTATGCATGCCTTGGTAATTTCCCAACGATAACATTCGCGGCGCATCATGGCTCTTTTGGGGAAAAGCCGGTATACTCAAACGTTTTTCCCGAGCCTAGCGCCCGCGCAGTCACACATATTTTGTATTTCAGATCTACGACGTGTTCAAGAGCGAAACCATGGTTGCAGCAACCAGAATAATCGTCTCCATGGTCAAGTCTGCTTTTGAAGAGTCCGGTGCACGTGTGGAGCCTTGCGAGGACGGAATTGCCGAAGTCCCTCTGCTGGAAAGAAAGGAAAAGTAAACATCCACAGTGGTTTCAAGTATAGTCTTAGAAGCGCTGCGGCTAAAAGTATGTTTCTGGGGAAATAAAGACTTAAAATTATGGACTCGTATTGTGCCACTGATACGTAACATACCAGTGCAAAGGCTGCACGAATAAAATTACTGGAATGATGCTACGGCACGCGTTTATTTTGGTGCAGCCTAAAGTGTAATTTTGTGGTAAATATTGAGGGCAGTTTTTCTACAGTTTGCATGGCTGAGGGGGGAGTGGAGAAAATGAGCTTGTTGAGATGAGGTGGGAGGTGGAGGGCGGCTTTAGTGATAACGAGAAATCATCCTGGTAGAGGGCGTGGCTTGCTACTCCGTATGAACATGAGATGGACGAAACTAAGCAAAACGAATGAAGACAGGAAAACGCTCACCAAGGACAGCGAAACTGACAGATGCAAGAACGGACCCACAGTACGCGCACCGTAGTAAAGTAAGACAAACATTCACAGTTTTATTCGGGTCGGAGTCACATAGAAATGACTTGAGCGCTCTTCTAGACCAAATTACCACGGCAATTAAGTACCAAGGATCCATGGCGGCGCTAAGTTTCAGTGGTGCTTCACCACGCAGTCCCAAAGTTGCCGTTGTGGTTATTCGGGAAGTATCGAAACGAGAATACACACAGCAGATATTTATTGTCTTCACGAACACTGCAAGCGTGGCAATGCGGCCACGCACGTATTCTGCGAGAAGAGGTAAGAACGGTAAGTAATTGGTAAGAACGACGTTGAGGTGAATTCGGTGAAAATATCTTCGTTACACTCACTCTAACAAAAAAGGTGGTCAAAACAGAGTTCCGTCCACCACGACTTCCGTCACTTCCATCACGACGCTTGGTGAGTCTAGCACAGAGTCACAGATCAGAGTCGTGGTTTCGGCGACTCTTTTTCGACTTTGCGGGAGAGGGTAGCTGATACAAGGACCGTAGAAAACAAATCAAAAAGATACCGCTCTTCTTGGTCGCCAGAGGAGTGACATCAGGCGTAAGGCGTCCCCCGTGTGGAGGCGTCGTGTCGTCGACATGCAGGAGGAGTGGAACTTTTTTAGCAGCCTGTGTGCTCCGCCAGAGGGGCGTGCTTTGTGTTGTGGCCGTTAGTGTGGGGTTCGTAATTACGTGTCCTCTCTGGTCATTGTCGCGACACATTATACAGTGCTTTTACCGTGCTCTACTTGAGGAGAGCGCCCGCGATAATGGGAGATATACCGACGGAGCTGCGGCAACACAGAAATTGCATTTGATAGAGGTAAGTGAAGTATTCACCGCGACGGAAGCTTGATTGATTGAAGGGTTTAAGGCGGCGACGCAACGCAGGCGATGAGGCGCGCCGTAGAGGAGGGCTCTGGATTATTTTGGCCACCTCGGGATCTTTAACGTGGGCCGAAATCTCGTACACACGGATCTCGAGGAAGCTGGTGTAGCTTTGTGGTTAAATGGTACGATGAGGCATAGGGAAATGTGGTTTCTATTTTTAAGCTTTTTACGCGTTCGTTTTATGCACATACTACATCTGTAAAAACTCGCATTTTACTTTTGCGCAGACTTCTTAAAAACTACAGTACCATCTTAAAGCTCCTAATAACTCCTGATATTTTTATTTGTTTCTCTGAACCTTTTGCTGCGTAACTGATCTTAACCGACTACTAGATTACAAAAGACAATATACGTGCGCAATTGTAAATGACAAACTCGTACTGTAGTCGCAGTTGCCTGAGCGGTCGTGACTATTCTATCACCAAAGGTTCCGAGCCAATTTTTTATCAATGTACGATGCTAACCAGTGTTGGTTATTTTATCAGGATTAAGCAGTTAAGCATATGCCGTCAATAAGGAAGTGGACTCCTCTAATGTTTTACCTTCATTACATAAATCCAGGTCACGCAGTTCGTCGAATGTGTAGTTAATCTATCATCTTCATTTTTCTAGGCACAAGGCTACCTGAGTTTCTGAGCCCCGATAAAGCACTTCAAATTTTATATTTGAATACTGTCACCATTGTTCGCATATGTAAAAAAACGTTGGCGTTAAAACATAAAGGTATACTAAGCTAGTTTTAGGATATTGTCACAATGCCAAAGACGACGCACTAGTCTTCAACGAAAACATGTTTATTGGAGCGCCCTTGTGCTCCCCTAACAACTCAAAAAATACCCAGGCAGCGAAGCAGCAGTCAGCGAAGCGACGTAAGCAAGCGAGCGCCGCGGATCAGAAAAGCGCGGCGTCTGCTCTGGAGGCTTTTATCTTTCGGCGTGAGTGTTTCTTGAACCGTTGATTTACAAAAAAACTCTCTGTGAAGCGACGCAGCAAATCCAATAATTTTTTGCGTTCTTCTTGCCCTAGCGCCGGATTCACGTCGAAGGGATTCGGAAGCTTGAAGGCATTTTCGGCTGAGCGTTTAAAGTCGGCAACCGCGATCACGTCACTTGCTTCTTGCGTTCCTTCGAAGAACGCAATTGCAGCGCCTCTGTTTAAATGCTGGTACTCCTCGCTGAAATTAGTGACCAAAACTTGGGATTGGCGTTGCCTAAACCACGCAATGCCTCTTGCGACGGAGACACCGTGGTCGAGGAGCAACCTTTGGTCACTCTGCGATAGCGTCGCCGTCATGAACAGCATCTTCACAGCAGACGTTGATCAAAAAGCTTGCGCGGGGAACAGGGTGACGTGATCGGCGGTGATCCTTACAGCAACACGTTTTCGGGGTTCGGATCCGGCGTCATGGAGTGATCGGAGGAAAAAGTTATGGACTGGGCCTGTAGGTCAATTATTGCACCGTTGTCCGTGAAAACGTTAATTCCAAGGATTACGTCGCGGGAGCTTTTAGGCAAAATGACGAACGCCGCATGGTGCGTTGTGTCGTGTATGCTGACGCGTGATGTGCACGTTCCAATTGGCGTTACGAGGTGGCCTCCTGCTGTGCGAATGTGCGGACCATCCCATCTGGTCATATCTTTCTTCAGCTTAGACGCAAATGGCCCGCTCATGACTGAGTAGTCGGTTCTCGTGTCTATGAGGGTGACTACTTCAAAGCCGTCGATGGACAGCTGAACGTCGGACACTGCCTTCTTCGAGTTCCGGGTGCGTCGTGGAGTCGTACCTCGGCTTGTGCGTGTTGACGGTCGGGCACTGTGCGCAGTCGTATTCGTCGTGTTCTACGGGCTCGATCATGTCGGGTACGCGTCGCGCCGTTTTGCTGCCATCGTCTTTGGGAGTCACGTCAGGGTTAGGTCGGGTCATTGGCATGTGGGCATGTCGGGAATCATGGTCTGCAGCGACTGGCTGCGTCGTTGAAGGGTTTTCATTTTTCCGCGGTTGTGCAACTTTACCTCCAGAAGTTGCTGCTTTTAGTTTCCGCGCGTGGTCTGGGGGACCTTCCACGTGCGAACTCAGCATTGCTATGGCGGTTCGGCGAATGGTATGGGTAGGGCGACGGTGAACTGAAGTGGGCTGGTCATCGGTTGGTTTTGGAGCGGTATTCTTCAGTCTCAGTAGGGTGCTGGCTGGGCCGGGGGCCTGCGGCGTCGACGAAGAACCCTCGAAAACCGAGCCTGTTGTAGGGACAGCGACGGTAGATGGGGTCGGCCTCACCGCAGTGGTAGCACAGCAGACAATTATCGGGGGTTCGCCCTACGTCCGTCTTCCTCGGCGTCTGGTTTTGGGATGCTGGAGGTCTTGCGGGTGACAGTGTATGGCGGTGCGGCGGGGCTTCTTGACGACGGGTTGGAGCCGGGCGGGGTCGACGAGCCTGTTGTAGGGACAGCGACGGTAGATGGGGTCGGCCTCACCGCAGTGTTAGCACAGCAGACAATTATCGGGGGTTCGCCATACGTCCATCTTCCTCGGCGTCTGGTTTTGGGTTGGGATGCTGGAGGTTTTGCGAGTGACAGTGTATGGCGGTGCGGCGGGGCTTCTTGACGACGGGTTGGAGCCGGGCGGGGTCGATGAACAGCCGCGGAGTAAATCATAGCCTGTGGCTCGCGAGGGGTTTCGGACGGCATAGATGTTCCCAAAGCGTAATGGACTTCTTCCCGGATCACGTCAGTCAGAGAAGAGACTTGAGGTTGTTGCGTCCTAGCGAAAAGTTTCTGCTGCTCCTCCCTCACCACTGCACGTATGGTGTCGCGTAGTGTGTCGGAGTTAATAGCACCGACACCAATCATCTCCGAAACCAGCGCATTGATTAGGTGGTCGTAGTGCCTCGTTCGTATTTCAAGCGTCTTGTCCAACGCGGCCGCCTCAGACGCAAATTCGGACACAGTGTATACAGGGAATTGCAGACAGGGCATGCGAAGAGCTCTTGCTTAACCCCTCGCATCAGAAACCTTAGTTTCCTTTCTTCGTTGAATTCTGGGTCCGCACGGCGAAAACGTCGCTTTAGCTCACCAACGGACTCGAGCACTCTTTCATTGGGATGCTGCGTGCATGTCTGCAGCAGCTGCTCGGCCCGTTCCTTGCGTTCGAGAGTCGTTACCATTTTCGAGAGCTCTGTCTTGAATAAAGACCAATTTGTCAGCGTACGTTCGCGGTTTCGAACCAAATCTGTGTGGAGTTTTCAAGGTAGAAAAAAACTTACCTGAGTGTTTCGTCGTTATCCCATCGGTTGAACGTTCGGACCCTCTCAAGATGCTCTAGCCATTTCACGGCATCTTCCGTAGGTAATCCATGAAATGATGGTGGTTGCCGGGGTTGCTGCAGAACTACAGGAAGGCTCAATACGTTGGTCATCGATCGTGGTTGCGTGGATCATGGCACCGGCCACGATGTCTTCCGCCTTCAATTTATCTGTCAGTAGTTCAAACTCCGGCTTTAGTTCTTGCTGTCGGCGGCTGGCACGAGTTGGGCTTCCTTGACGACTGGAAGAGGGTTTAGGGCGCATGTCCCCCGCACCTTACCAGATGTCACGATGCCAAAGACGACGCAGTTGTCTTCAACGAAAGCAAGTTGATTGGAGCGAACGTGTGCTCCCCTAGCAACTGAAAGAATACACAGGCGGCGCAGCAGCAGTCAGCGAAGTGACGTACGTAAGCGAGCGCCGGCGATCGGAATACGGCGGCGTCTGCTCTGCTGGCTTTTATCTTTCGATGCGAGTGTTTCTCGAACCATCAATTTACATCTTGAACATTGTAGATCAAAGAAGTTTATTCGAGGCTACTGACGTTAGGGCTAACCCTCTCCGTATCAAAATGAGATAACCAGTGCGGCATAAAAATAACGGAACACGCGCTTAGCTTGGGACACAGATAACACCGCCAGCGCGGCCGGGCAGTAAAAACAGAACATAAACAAACAAACCCAATGCCTAGTTCGCGGCAATATGTAAGCCGTGGTCGAGTTCTTTCAGATGATTTGTATTCACAAGCCACAAATTTTCGCTAAGAGCCCTTTCCCATTTTTCCCCATCCTGAGTAATTTGGTGAAGTCGGCGAGGATTTCCATTCGGTAAAATTTCATTTAGCATTGCGAGCATGTTTCGTAAGCATGACGCGTTCTGACAAAAAAAGTTGATGCTGTGAAATAGGGGAAATAGAACTTTAGTTCATGATGTGAGCTGAAAGCACGTAATCTTCTGTATCTTCCTCCCGAAATGAAGAAACGTTTAATAAAAGTGTCGGAGACGACGAATGCGCTCATACTAAAAAATGCTTTTTGCATAACTTAGCTTGTTGCTTCAATTCAGTTGCTACGTCTCAGGTTACTTTCGGATCATATTCAGGGTTGATTGATTGATTGTAGGGTTTAACGCGCCGACGCAACGCAGACGATGAGGAGCGCCGTAGTGGAGGGCTCAGGATTAATTTTGACCACCTGGGGATCTTTATCGTACACACGGGCGTTTTTGCTTTTCGCCTCCATCAGAAAAGCGGCCGCCGCGGCCGGGAATCGAACCCGCGACCTCGTGCTCAGCAGCGTAACCATAGTCAGGGTGGAACTCGTGTTGGGTCACAAATCAGCGCGTCTCAAAACAATAAAAAATTAAGTGGTGATGTTTGGCCGGGAAAACATTCTCTGAGAGTAATACTAGGACCATCGGTGGAGCTCAGCGGCTGAGGCGTTCTGCTGCGTAATGCCGATTTTATACCAGCCGCGGCAGATTTTCCAATGGAGGCGAAGAGCAAAAATGACCATCTCTCGAAATTGTAGCCCGTAAATAACATTTAGGCGGCTTAAATTTACCTGTAATCCTCTAGTATAGTACGACTTATCACCGTGGTGCTAAAAACACTGAAATTTTAATATTTGAATGGCACAGAAAAGAATTCTTAAAAAACTCGAATTTTGTAATTTTTACAAATTTGCATGTTTTAAATATCCCGGTGCTCTTGTCTACTAGCACAGAACTTCTGCGCATAATACTCCAGAATTTTATTTTTTTTAGTTTTCATGAATTCCAGGTTAACAGATACGCAAAAGCTACAAAATTACATTCACATTAGCCTCGTCTCTTAGCTAACATCAAGGCCACATAAATTGTATAAATATATCGTTGGAGGGCTTGTTGTTATGATGTTCGAACAAAACTTTGTATCATGCTTTTTCTTCAACTGTGGAATGTATATGCAACCAGATGTTTCTCCTAAATAACTTAACGTTACCCACGTCCTATGAAAGCGGTGATTTTTAAATTCAAAATTGGAAATAGTTAAGTACAACGTGTGAGAGGTTCGGCATGCTAAGACCTGTACAGTTCCGTACAAACGCAACACAAGTGAAAGCACTGTCACAAAGTGATGGTTACCGTGGCTGAATAACACGTGGGTAAGCTTACGGTGGCTGGTTCTTGAGGTAGGCCGTGCGCAGAACGCTTTTAATGCTAATCGTGTGGCTGATTATTGCGTAGAAACTGGTCGTCATGGAACCATTTCTATTTTTGGCTCGCAAGTGCGGTCTCGCCTGTCCCAGCAACCCGTAGATGTTCTATTTTGTAGAACCTTCTTATGCCGCACCATCCTGCTGCAGCTTGAACACCCATGGCCTCCGAGATCACCCCGCGCACATTTTGACGCGCGCGTTGTGATCTCGCTGCCATGGCGAAACCGTAAACGTTTCGTTCGTAGGCCGCCAGTCTAACGAAAGGTATATTAGAATTTGTGGGCTTTTGATTGAACTATTCTAAAATACTTGAGGCAGTGGTGAACATGAGGTAACCTGAGTGTAAATCATTTTTTATGCATTAGGGCGGTGCTGGAGCGTTTGCAAGACCAGATTCGTGAGCAAAAGGCGGATAATCGCCTCTTCAAGGAGCACACGTTGTACGTGAAAACCAGACACAAACGAAGCAGCCAAGAAAATGTGTGTGCCAGCCTTGTCCAGCTGTACCTAAGTATACCGAGAGCGTTATCTTGCACTACATGACATTTGCTTTGTAGTGCTATTGCACCACTCCGCGTTTAGCTCGATTTATGATTGCCAGCGTCACGGCGAAAACCAAATTCGGCCGCTTGGCGCTAGCTAGAGCCGTCAAATAAATTCAAACAAAGTTAAAAACGTGGCGCAAACTAGACGGGACAAGAGAGACAAGAAACACAGATACAGGCGCCAACTTCCAACTGTTTATTCACCAGAAACCACACGTATTTATATACGATATATCAACAACATGAATAACAAAACCATGTATAATCAAAATGACAAACGTAAAAGGGGCCAAAAACACGCAAGATCAAGTGCCGAGAATGCATACATGATAACTGCAAACGTGCGCAGGAGTGCAGAAAACAGGGCGTGCGCACATAGTCCAAGCACAAACCCAGCAGCAAAGAGGGGAGAGCAGCGTTACGTGCCAATCTACACGTTGTCTTTTAAGAAAGACACCTCTTTATCACTTAACGCCAGTGATGGCGTGCTGACGCACTTTTCACCAGCTCTTTTTATAAATACCGCCTCGATGATCTCCCTTTCGGTCTTGTTTTTTGCTCGCCTTAAAAAGGTCGTCTCATTCAGTAATGGCTCACACCCACAGCGCTTGCAATGGTCTGCTAGGTGCCCACCCATGTTGCTGCTGACGGCCAACCGGTGCTCTCTCGCACGTTCATTAAAGCAACGTCCCGTTTGTCCAATGTATACCCTTTCGCACTTCAAGGGGATACTGTAGACGACGTTTTTTACACACTGGGTGTAGCGTGTGTCGTGCTTCTTCGAGCATGTTTCCGGTGGCTTCTTAGTCATCATGGGGCAAACCTTGGCCAGCTTGCACGGGGCGGAACACACAATTCGCACATTATACCTTGCGGCAACCTTTTTTACATTGTGCGAGAGCCGGTGAATGTAGGGTATAACGTGCGTTCTCATTTTTTCTTTCTGCTCCTGCAGTTTTTTCCCGTGCTTTAGCTTCTGCAGGGTGCTTTCACAGACACTTGTAATGACCGTGGGAGGATATCGAGCGGCTTCCAAGCGGCTAATCTGATTGCGAAAACCTGCAAACAGATTGTGCTCGCAAGATTTCGTTAAGGCCGAATTAATGCAAGTGGTAGCTATTCCCCTCTTTATCAGTTTGGAATGAGCGCTGTCATACGGAAGAAGGCTTTTCTTAGTTCTAGGGTTGTACATCCAGCACGTGTGGTCTTTTGCGAAACTAAGCTTAAGGTTCAAAAATTGAATGGAATTCCCTTGCGGTAACTCCCAGGTGTAGTCTAGTTCGCCTGATTCCGACAGAAAGGTATTAGTCACTTCAGCCACAGCAGAGTCAAGGTTAGAATGAGTTAAATTTAAAAGCACAAGGTAATCATCTACGTATCTAAAAATTCTAACGACGTCAGAGTTGGTGAATTTTGCGTTAATGCGCTTGTCAATGAAAGCAAGATATATGTCACATAGAACGGGTGCTACAGAAGAACCAATACAAATGCCATCTTTTTGGACATAAAAAGAATCATTAAAAGAAATGATGGTGGATTTCAGGTAAACATCTAAAAGCTCTAAAAACTGTTCTGTACTTATGCCAGCGTTATTCTGGAGGTCAAGTTCACCCGACTCTTCTATGGTATGACGGACAGCCTTGAACAAACCTTGTTGGGGCACTGAATAAAATAGATCTCGCACATCAATCGAAAACCCAGTAGTAGCAGATGCCAGATCGCCTTCCACTAGAGCTTGCACCAGTTCAGTCGAGCTTCGCACCAAGAAAGGGTCGTGCAGAGCAAGCTTGCTGAGGCTTCGCTGAAGATAAGTACTGACTTCGTTTAGCCAGGACCCTCTTTCAGAAACAATCACCCTAAGCGGGCACCCTGTCTTATGCGTCTTCCCTGTAAAGAATGCTTCAAGGCTACACTTCTTTGACTTGGTAACGGCCTTTCGGAGATGTTCCAAATTTCCGTTTTTTAGTAAACGTATCACCACAGCCTTCTGCTTCTTAGGTGAGACGACGGAGGGTTTGAAGTTTTTCTGTATGGCCTCGTGGGCCTTCGCATCAAACATTCCTTGCGGCATTACAACAAAGCCCCCTTCTTTGTCAGCTTCAACAATGGCTAGCCCTTCTTTTTGCAAGCATGTTACAATCTTCCTAAAAGGAGGTCTTTTCTGTGGCTTGTCACTTACAGTGCGTATGAGACAGTCGACTCCGTCACCAATGGCTCGTTCCCGGTCTTGCTCACTCACACGGCTGGCTACACCTCGGACCATGGCTACAAGTTGTGTCCTTCTTGATGCAGGTTGGAAGCTGAACTTCGGGCCGTTTTCCAAAATCTGCTGAACATCACTCGGAACGGATGCTCCTCCGATGAAGGTTACAGATGACGTTCGGGCGGCCGCGCTGCGTCTTGGTGGCAGCCCGACACGAGTACGTTGCCACAGGAACTCTGTGCTCTGCGCTGCCAACAGTTGAAATTCCCGCAGGCTTCCTCTGTTACCGTCACGTTCAACTAAGACCCGCAACCAGTCATTGTAGAGACGAACCTGGTGCCATAACTCAGACTTCAGGACCCGGCAAATCCTTCGTGCATGGCCCCATGATGGTTCTTGTACCCCGAAGAGCGGTTGAACCTCCAGGGGCACCACCTTCCGTTTGATGCAGTAAGTGAGTAGCCTCGACCGGCAATTGGAAACAGCTATAAGGTTAACACAAGTAGTAATTTGACTTTGCGTGGTCTGTCGACATAGAAAAGAGCTCAGTGTAGAAGAAATACGACTTAACAAAACTTGTTGCTGAGCTAGTTGGTACATAGTTCAAACAAAGTTAAAAAAACGGAAATTTGGAACATCTCCGAAAGGCCGTTACCAAGTCAAAGAAGTGTAGCCTTGAAGCATTCTTTACAGGGAAGACGCATAAGACAGGGTGCCCGCTTAGGGTGATTGTTTCTGAAAGAGGGTCCTGGCTAAACGAAGTCAGTACTTATCTTCAGCGAAGCCTCAGCAAGCTTGCTCTGCACGACCCTTTCTTGGTGCGAAGCTCGACTGAACTGGTGCAAGCTCTAGTGGAAGGCGATCTGGCATCTGCTACTACTGGGTTTTCGATTGATGTGCGAGATCTATTTTATTCAGTGCCCCAACAAGGCTTGTTCAAGGCTGTCCGTCATACCATAGAAGAGTCGGGTGAACTTGACCTCCAGAATAACGCTGGCATAAGTACAGAACAGTTTTTAGAGCTTTTAGATGTTTACCTGAAATCCACCATCATTTCTTTTAATGATTCTTTTTATGTCCAAAAAGATGGCATTTGTATTGGTTCTTCTGTAGCACCCGTTCTATGTGACATATATCTTGCTTTCATTGACAAGCGCATTAACGCAAAATTCACCAACTCTGACGTCGTTAGAATTTTTAGATACGTAGATGATTACCTTGTGCTTTTAAATTTAACTCATTCTAACCTTGACTCTGCTGTGGCTGAAGTGACTAATACCTTTCTGTCGGAATCAGGCGCACTAGACTACACCTGGGAGTTACCGCAAGGGAATTCCATTCAATTTTTGGACCTTAAGCTTAGTTTCGCAAAAGACCACACGTGCTGGATGTACAACCCTAGAACTAAGAAAAGCCTTCTTCCGTATGACAGCGCTCATTCCAAACTGATAAAGAGGGGAATAGCTACCACTTGCATTAATTCGGCCTTAACGAAATCTTGCGAGCACAATCTGTTTGCAGGTTTTCGCAATCAGATTAGCCGCTTGGAAGCCGCTCGGTATCCTCCCACGGTCATTACAAGTGTCTGTGAAAGCACCCTGCAGAAGCTAAAGCACGGGAAAAAACTGCAGGAGCAGAAAGAAAAAATGAGAACGCACGTTATACCCTACATTCACCGGCTCTCGCACAATGTAAAAAAGGTTGCCGCAAGGTATAATGTACGAATTGTGTGTTCCACCCCGTGCAAGCTGGCCAAGGTTTGCCCCATGATGACTAAGAAGCCACCGGAAACATGCTCGAAGAAGCACGACACACGCTACACCCAGTGTGTAAAAAACGTCGTCTACAGTATCCCCTTGAAGTACGAAAGGGTATACATTGGACAAACGGACGTTGCTTTAATGAACGTGCGAGAGAGCACCGGTTGGCCGTCAGCAGCAACATGGGTGGGCACCTAGCAGACCATTGCAAGCGCTGTGGGTGTGAGCCATTAC